>NC_142011.1:134339877-134639877 GCF_049901735.1 Notechis scutatus | reverse complement strand
CTGTAAGGAGGCAAGGGCTGCAGGCATGTGTGTGCACTATGGAGTGTGGGCAGACAGGTACTGCTATGGAGTACAGCAGGGGTGTCAAACTTGTGGCCCATGGGCTAAATGCATCACACACTGGCCACACCCACCTCCATTTTAGCGAAGGGGGAAAAAGTTGTGATACATCACGTGTCGTGAGTTGGACACCCCTGGAGTACAGGATTCCTGGGATCTCACAATCCATAGCTGGCTACTTTGACTGTGCTTGTGGGAAGCCAGAAGGTAACATCAGAAATTGGGATAACATAATTGCAGGGACAATGCAGAACCTAGAATTTGGGGGACCCATTGTAAGTTTCCCTTGTTCATTGTCATTATGATTTTGAACACTGAACAAATAGTTTTAACCCAAGGGAATGTACGTGCCTAAGAATCAAATACTCTTGTGTCTATCCATAAATGTAAAATTTAAGGAATAGTGTAATAAAAGAACAGAACAGAAAAAAAAATACCCTCACTAATTTCAATGAACAACAATTTAACAGCTATATTAAATGGTATCATAAAAGCCACTAAAATTCTTTCTAATAATTTCTATAGTCAAGTGGGTCATTTTCATTTGCAACCTAATTACTCTTGCCATCTACATTTATGCTTCACATGAGGAAAATTTTTAAGCAGTATTTTTAATAAAAAAGTTAAATACAATACAAAAAAAACAACAAAGCTTGAATGTTGCTTGTGTGTAAATCATATTAAACAAGGCATATACTCTGGTTGTAAATTATAATACAATTAGGGCTTTAGCCTCCTTGTTTATTCTCATTATATCACATTCTCAGAGATACTACAGATGGCTTTCATCTTTAAATTCTCAAAACTGTCAACCCATACCAATACATTCAGTATTTGAATTTATTTTATTAATTTCATATTGCCTATTTAATTAAAATAAACTTAACCCAAAAGTCTGCCCCTGAATAAACAATAAAATTCACGTCATGCTAACATTTGAGTGTGTCTACTTTTTCCTCACTATCAGACTATATGAACTCTTCAAAGAAATCTCAGTGCAGGATTCCATTTTGTGCCCCGTAATTTAATCACTGCACATTTTGATTGATTGGTTGCATTTTTATTCCATTATTCATATAAGTACTGTTTCTCAAACTGGGTCATGGTAATTAGATAGAAAGTCCCTGTCAGCCGGTTCATAATCCAAGCAGACAAGTATCATAAGAGACAATTGGAAGTGTGAGGGTGGTGCACTGACTGAAATCTGGACTAGAAGACTGGAAATGTAGCCCCAACTCTACCCTCAGCCATGGGCTTATTGGAAAACCTTAGGCCAAACCCCCCCTCTTTTTTTTCATAAACAACACTTTCCTGAAAGGTTGTTATTGTGAGAAAAACTTAGGGAATAGGAAACTATATATGCATGAACTGGGAATGGGGGTGGGACGGGAGAAGAAATTAAAACCCATTGAATATATAAGTAGAGGGAGGAAAGAGGTTCTCAGTATGCACAGTTTCAGCTTCCTGACCTGCTTATATGCTCTCAATTCCTATCCCTATTCTATGTTTAGCAGGTATATGGTGATTTCAAAATCAAGAACTTTTAAAAAAGCAATTAAAATATCAGAGTCATTCCCCCGCCTTAAGCAAAGCAAAGCAAAGCAAAGCAAAGCAAAGCAAAGCAAAGCAAAGCAAAGCAAAGCAAAGCAAAGCAAAGCAAAGCAAAGCAAAGCAAAGCATGACTAACTCTGCTCACTGCGTAGGGTTCAAATCTGATCGGCTCCAGGTTGATTCAGCCTTCCATTCTTCCGAGGTCAGTAAAATGAGGACTCAGATTGTTGGGAGAAGTATGCTGACTCTGTAAACCACTTAGAAAGGGCTGGAAAGCACTATAAAGTGGTATACAAGCCTTTGTGCTATTGCTAAGTACTATGACTCTTAACACATCTTTGCGAACAACACTTGAAAATAGTAGCTTGAAGTACATCTCATAACTGGCATATTTGGGCTAATGTATTTTCTTTCCAATCCTATTTATATGTATATGCATGTGAATATAACAACTTGATACAGAGTTATGGAGGACATCTATATAATAATATACTAAAGATATTAACTAACAATGAGATACCTGTTGTTATAGTTGACAGAACTGAAGATGAGAAAGATAATCCTATTCTACAAGGTAGCTCATCAAATTCAAGGCAGAACAAAGTTTGAATCCCAGTAGCTTTATTTAGTGACTGAAATAAATGCTTAATTTTGTACTACAGTGCTGAAATATTATATGAAACTATAACATTAAATAGAATTCTCTGTATCAGGCATCAAAGGGAATGCTGTGGTTCACTGGAAGCCAGTGCAGACGGCAGCGGAGTTGGAC
This sequence comes from Notechis scutatus, assembly GCF_049901735.1. Taxonomy (NCBI): domain Eukaryota; kingdom Metazoa; phylum Chordata; class Lepidosauria; order Squamata; family Elapidae; genus Notechis; species Notechis scutatus. The sequence goes on along the minus strand of NC_142011.1, from coordinate 134,637,494 downwards.
AGTGGGGGAGAAAGGGGACCAGTCAGGGAGTCTGGAGAGGACTTGGACGAGGATTCTGCGTCCGATACAGGAATGGGGCCAGGACCATCTGGGAGTGGGGTGCTGCCTTTAGAGTCTTCAAAGTCTGGCAGCAGCGAAGCAGAGGACCCCATGGAGCCTGTTCCCAGTGCACGTGTGCACAGAGCTGCTAGAAGGCAAGAGCAGCTGAAGCAAAAGGGGCGATTCGGGAGTAAGGCTGGGAGGTGACTGCCCCTCCCATAAGGGATAAAAGTCAGACCTCAGTGATGAACACATTGCAGGAAGCAAAGCAATTCAATTGGATTCTGAGTCCTTCTTGAAACTCTGCGTACTCTGGTTGTTGTTTTTTCTGATACTTCTGGTGGTCTCTGTTATAATTACTTTGAAGACTTCTGTTTTTGGCAGCATTCCCCAACACTGACAAGTGTGGGCTTATCTTGGGGAACTGTGTATACTGAGTTCTGGCTGGAAATGAAAGTAATTCCCAGCATTGCATTAAAATAGGTTTTGCTTTTGAAACAAGGTTGTGTTTCAATATGTTTGATGAAGCCTGGGTCAGAACAGGGAAAGAAGTGCACATTACTTTACAATTTTTCTTTGCCAATTTTCTGGTAGTGCGACCAGTACCACCACACTGAAATACCTACTTTGGAAATCATGCCAGGAACAGCTTCTGATGAGGTTTCATGGCAAACTAGATGTCCCTGAAGGAAAAGGGATGCTATTCAAACAAAGATAAATAGCCAGATGGTGAATTCTGACCAGCAAAGAAAATGGAAAGATCAAGCTCACAGCTGTAATGCAACTTATATAGACATAAAGTTAACATGACCCTTATTTATTAGCAACTTTTGGATGTAACTATAGTTAAATAGAGATTTTTTGAGTGACAGGATGAAATTCTACATGTAAGTGATTATTTTTTCTGGATTGTGAAGCAATAAAGGAAAAAAAACTGGTATTAAATAATTGGCAAAAAGTTTAAGAAGAAGTCATTATAAAAAAGTTTAAAATGGATAAAAGCGGCAGTTATTAATATATAATAATAACAACCCCCAGAAAAGTGGCAAAAATAGTGGGGATGGGAGGATGAGTATGCAGAGAGAAGAATTAACCCGATTTGCTTCAAAAACGTTTGAACAACTGAGCAGAAACGTAGCTAAATCACTGTATAAAAGATGGAAAGCTATGTAAAACAATTTGATAAAGTCTATACAATAAATCTGAGATTTTCAAGAATAAGAAATATTCCAAAGAAAGTTTTGGTATACTTGTCAGGAATAAGACAAGAAAAAAAGTTTTGCAGCAGCATTTTTATGTAAGACTGAAGATACAGATATAATAATTATTAAAGAAATTTCTACTAGAATTTTGCATAAGAGAAAATAGTATTCTTTTTTGACTAACAGATTAAAACAGAAAAAATACAATTTCAATGGAATAAATGGAAGGATTTTTACTCTTAAACAGCAGGTGATTCAATTGAATTCTGAATAAAATTTAAAAAAAACAATGACATTTCTAGAAAAAAATTGAAAGCAGAATTGAAAGATTCAAATGGAGGTAGAAGAAATTGCAACAAAAAACTCAAAAGGATGATACTGACTAGGGGGTACAGGTATTGCTTCTTCTAATTTTTTAAATTTGATTATGGATTACAAATGTTTAATGTGGAATGTAAATGGAGCAAATGCTCCTCAAAAGGGAAAAAATCATTATTTGAAAAATTGGAGAAAGATATAATTTGCCCATAAGAGACACATATCAGATACTTTCTGTGAGTTACTTTCTGTGAGCTTCCAGACAGATTTGAAGCAAGCATAAGCCCCAAAATTCTTCACAGCCATGGTTTTGCTTTAGTAAATAACTACAGGCTGCCCATTTCCAAGGGTTGTTTCCCAAAACTGCCTTAGCTCTTAGTTTAGAGCATCCAGGGTTTGTGAGGCCAAATTGAGGTTAGCCAGTGTGCAATCCTGGCTATTAATATTTTTGAAATTGTGTAAATGGAGACACGTAAAAGAACATAAAATATTTGACTTGTAAAAAACTGGAAGAAGAATTTTATTTCTGCAGGAACATAAACACAATGAAGTTGTGAGGGTGAAGATTTGTTCTCCGAGCTTGGGTGTTGGTTTCTGAACGTTTCATTACCAGGCTAGGTAACATCTTCAATGGAGTTTAAGGGATGTCAGTGTTCTTCTGTTTATAAGGGCTTCAGGTGTGGGTCTGGCAAGTGAGGATCTTGTGATGGGTCAGCTGTGAGTCATCAGTGAGTTGTGATGGATCTTGGGATAAAGAGATTACATCAGGTCAGGATCACTAGGAGATGAATGCTGGTGGAGGGGGTTGCATGGGTTATTGAGGGTCAATGCTGTCTCTCGGTTGGCTATGTGGTTGATTTGAATTCTGACGGGTTCATAGGCTGGTTGTAGGTCAATGTTTCTCTTGATGGAATTGCTTGTGGAGTGCCAGGCTTTGATGAACTCACGAACATGGCAGGTAGTCATGTGATCAATGATTTTTGTGTTGCTTCAATTGAACTGGTACAGTTTGGTGTCACAAACAATGAAGTTGTTTTGTATATACTGTATTTTTCAGAGTATAAGACACACTCCCCCCTAAAAGAGAGTGAAAATTAAGGTGCATCTTATACATCGAATGTAGCCCCGCCCACCCGCTATCTCCCACCCTTTGGCTGTTTTCACAACCAGCAAGTCTGCTGTTAACATTCACTTCTGGGAACAGCTGATTGAGGATATTCTGGGAGGCCGATCCACCAGCCAATCAGCTGCTCATGCTGAATCAGGCTGCGATAATGTGCTGAAGCTGACCAGGCTGTTTGCTAAAGATGCTAGCCAGATGAATACTGATGCTGGTAGGCAGAGGCAGAATCTTTTTTTCTCCCTCAAAACTAATGCATGTCTTATACTCTGGAGTGTCTTATACTTCAAAAAATACGGTAAATCCCAGAACTACCATCAAAATTTATATTATGAGCATCATTGATTTTTTTGAGGTGGAAATTAGTTTGAATTAAACTAAGACTTTTGATATTGAGATTTTTTTTTTATTAAAAATGACTAATGGAGAAATTAATTAGGTTTCTCTTGATAAAATTGTTGTTTGATGGGGGATTGGAATGAAATAATCTCCCCACAATTGGACAAAATTTATGAGGAAAATATTAAAAACAGTGATGGCAAATTACAAAGTTTTCTTTGATTGGATGGACAATTTTGGCCTGGTTGATAATATGGAGGCAGAAAAATGGCAGTTTAAGAAAGTCTCATGACTATTCTAGAAGACATCAATTTTCAAGAATAGACGTGATTTGAACTTCAAAGAACTTGGCTATTGGGACTTATAAAGCAGAAATATTACCAAAACATTATTGGATTAGTTTGGTTTAGAAAAGAAAATCTAATTCTTTTAGATGGAAAGAAGAACAAAATGTTGCTGGAGAAAGATGCTATAATGGAGGATTGTAAGAAGAACTAAAAGAATTTTTTGAGAATAATTGTTAAAAGCATTGTTGAGGATGTTGGGGAGGCAAGTAAAGTTATTACTATATTATACAATGTAGTAGTGAACTTAAAAAGAAGAATCTAGATAAAACACAAGCGATTTTGGATGAAATAAAGAGAAAAGATGAATTTTAAAAATTGCCATATTTCTCAATAAATTAATATTTTGCAATGACAATTATCTATGTTAACAGTAAGAGAAATGGAAATGGAAATAAAAATGAAGCAAAAAGCCTTTGGATCTGCAAATAAGCTCAGGAAGTGACTAGCATATAAATTATGAAAATAAAATGAAATGATATTTAAATTACAAGAAGGAGATACTGTAATTAATGGACAATGTGATCCATTTCATCAATACTGTGTTTCCCCCCAAATAAGACCCAGTCTTATTTTCTTATGGACTCCAAAATAAGCCCTAGGGAAATAAGCCCTATGGCTTATTTTGAGGAAAACACAATTTCAGGGTGATCAGCCCAGCTGGGCTCCCACCCCCCCTGACATGCACACAAGAGCCGGAAAGCATGTGAGGACCAATGCTATCTGGCAACAGCTGCAGCACAAGAGACACAAAGACAAACTCCTGCAGCTGGCCACCACTCCGGCCCACCACCATTCAGTTTTCCCATGGCCTGCACAGTGCATTCAGATTGCCTGCCCCGCTTTTTTCTGCTGCCAGTGTCACCATGCAAAGATAAGACTCCCACAGTTGGCCGCCACTCCAACCCACTTTCCCACAGCACATGCATTGTGTCTAGATCACCTCCCTCCCTCCCGCAGCTCTGCTTTGATCTGCTGCTTTCACAGGTACTCAATTCACCTGTGCTGTGTGAGCTGTGGCTGCTTCCAGACACTGGTGGCCCATATACACTCATTGCCTCCTATATTGGCCATGCCCACCCCCCTTAATTAGGGCTTATTTTTTGGTAAGGCTTATATTAGGCATTGGTAATTTGGACTAGGGCTTATTTTCAGGTCAGGTCCTATTTTAGGGAAAACACAGTATTATTATTCTTTGTATAAGGGAATGACATTTCTCTAGAAAAAATAGATGAATATCTAAAGAAATAAAATTTGCTGAGGATTACAGAGGAACAGAGACAGAATGTGAATAGACCTATAACATTAAGGAAAGTTTCTGAAGCTATAAAAAGATTAAGCTAGGAAAGGTGCCTGCAGCAGATGGATTATTAGGTCCTTATTATACATGTTTTGAGGATTAACTTTTACAACTTTTACAAAACACAATGAACTCTGTACTACAGGGAGAAAAGATGTCAGAGACTGAGACAGAGGCCAATACAGTATTAATATCCAAAGAGAAACAAGATTTGACTTTAATAAGAAACTATAGGCCAATTCATTATTGAATAATGACTACACGTTATTCAGCAAGATTTTAGCTGAAAATAATTTTGCAAGAATGCATTCATGCAGATTAATGTGGGTTTTTACCTAAAATACAGTTAAAGGACAATGTTAGAAATGGGTTGGATATTTTGGATATCTAAAACAACATAATGAAAAGCAAGCCTCACTGATCTACTTAGATGCAAAGAAGGCTTTAAAAAATTGAAATGGACTTCTTTTTTCAAGGTTTTGAAAGGTAACAGTTTTGTTCAGAACTTTATAAAATAAATAAATGAATTATACCTTGCAAATATTAACACAGGTGATTGTTAATGAAGATTTATAAACCCTCATATATATTCGTAGATTTTCATGGGTACAGGTAAGTAGGTCTAGGTGTGTTCTAAGTAGGTCTAGGTAAGTAGGTCTAGGGGCAGTCAGAAAAGAAGAAAATACTTCCTCCCTCTTCCAGCACCTTAAAGCCACAGGACATGAAATTAATTTCGAAGGAACCAAATTAATATCCAACACTGAACACTCCAGCAAGAGAATAATCAGGGAAGCCATCGAAATAGAGAAACACCCCCATAACATGAATAAATGGGACGATACCTCCCGCCTACCAGACATCTAGAAACTAGCCCTCACCAACAAACGAGTCCCAGCCATGAAAACCAACACCAGACCCAAAACAACACGGGACACCACCGCCAATCCCCCTCATCAGACCCAGGCCCAAACCCATCCTATAAACAAAGGACAACCACCATCCAGAAACCAGACCATGGCTGCTTCGCCAGCTGTCTCACCCCCCCGATCCCAAAACCAAACAAGCTGAAATATGCCAAGAACACAGACCCCAAACTCGAAGCCAGACCAAAACCCAGAATGCTACATCACAGCCACCTGCTCAGGATATTACATCAGAAAACTCTCTCTCTCTCTCTCTCTCTCTCTCTCACACACACACACACACATATATATATACTTTTGTTTTCGCGGGTATTTATATGTATGGTATTTAGGTTTCTTCAGGTATTTTCCCATGTCTTAATATTTGTGATTTTATTATAGCGACGTTTCGGCAGAATCTCATCTGCCATCCTCAGGCTTGTGTATTGGGTTCTTTTTAATCTTGTGTGTCAGGCTTAGCAGCCATTTGTTGTTTGAATTTGGTGCTGGCTTTCTGCTTTATTTAAATGGTTTTTTCCTCATCTTGATTGGCTGGGAGTCTAGGTCTGTTTTTAGTGGTCTTCGAGTTGCTGTGTTCTTGATTGGTTGGCAACATTGTGTTTTCTGCATTGGAATTTCTTAGTGAAGTTTGGTTTCTTGTGAATGGCCGATAATTATTTATTAGGAAGCTAGGTTTTATTTGGGTAGCTGGCTGGGGCGTGTTTGGGCTGGAGGTATTGGGGGGTGGTATTTGTGTCCAGGTGCTTGCCTGGATTGTGCTATAGAGATTTTTTTGTTTGTGAGTGCAGGCTTCCAGATGATTGATAGTCTGGTGGAGTCATCTCTTCTATTCATACTATTAGGTCTTTTATCAATTTCTATGGCTTCTCTGATGATTCTGTAGCCAGGGTTTTCTATAGTAGCTAGGGTTTTGGTGCCACTGAAGTTGATGCTATGACCTGTGGCTTTCATATGTTGGACCAGTGAGGAAGTGTGTTCCAGCTTTTTTATTGCATTCTTGTGTTCTTCAAGATGGGTACTTATCCTTCTGTTGGTTTGTCCTGTGTATGTGGCAGGGCATGATGCGCAGGGTACTTCATATATGCCTTCTAGATCACTTTTATATTTGGGGTTTCTTAGGATGGCTGCTATTTTTTTGTCTGTTTTGAAGGCAGTCTTGATGTGATGTCTGCGTAGATACTATGTAGATACTATGTCCCTGATTATTCTCTTGTTGAAGTGTTCAGTATTGGAGATTAATTTGGTTCCCTCAAAATTAATTTCATGTCCTGTGGCTTTAAGGTGCTGGAAAAGGGGGGAAGTATTTTCTCCTTTTCTGACTGTGTTCTTGTGTTCTGCGATGCGTGCATTTATTCTCCTGTTGGTTTGTCCAATGTATGTGGCTGGGCAATTGTTGCATGGTATTTCATAAACTCCTTGGTTTTCTAGCTGGATCTTGTCTTTGGGGTTTCTTAGGATGTTGGCTATTTTTTGGTCAGTGCCGAAGGCTGTCCTGATATTGTGTTTGTGGAGAATTTTGCTGATTTTAGCTGTGGTGCCTTTGATGTAGTGGAGGAGGGCGATACCATTGTCCTGTTCTGTGTCTCAGTTTCTGGGGGGTATCTCCCTTAGGATTAGGTTGGTAATTGTGTTTCTTTGGAATCTGTTGGAAATTAATACGTTAGTGAGGGTCTGTAATTCTATTCTCAGGTGGTCTTTATTGGCTAGGTGTTTGGTTCTGGAGATGAGGGTCTTGGCTGTGGAGTTGATCTGTGCAGGGTGGTGATAGGATTGTGTGTTTAAGTAGCAGCGTGTGTTTTCTTCCGGTGAATGGTGTGTCCTAGGGAGCCATTGGGTTTTTTGTATAGGATGTCCAGGAAGGGAAGTTGGTTGTTGGCTTCTGTTTCCATGGTGAATTGTATTTTTGGGTGTAGGTTGTTAAGATGTGTGAGGAAGGTGTCCAGTTTTTCTTTCCCATGTGGCCAAATTATGAAAGTGTCATCTATATATCTAAGCCAGAGTTTGGGTTTGGGTTCGGATTTGTCTATAGTGTTGGTTTCAAAGTGTTCCATGTATAGGTTAGCAATGACGGGTGAGAGGGGTGATCCCATAGGTGCTCCTTCTATCTGTTTGTATCTTTGTCCATTGTGGATGAAGTATGTGTTGGTTAGGCAGTGGTTGGTCAGATCTAGGATGTGCTTAAGGGGGTTATATTTGTTTTGGATAGCTGTCAAGGCTTCTTTAATAGGTACTTGGGTGAAGAGGGATATGACATCGAAGCTCACGAGTAGATCGCCGGGTTGTAGGTTTTGTTTCTTTATTCTTTCTATGAAGTGGAAAGAGTTTTGTACGTGTGAGGTAATGGATTCAGTGTAGGGCTGGAGTTGTTTGGCGAGAAATTTGGCAAGATTCTGTAGAGGTGAACCAACGACCCAGGAAATTACAGCACAAGACCCAGGATGTCACAGCAATAGAACTCAGAAGGTCATCACATAGCCCATTACCCAGGTCATTACAACACAGGAGGCAGCCAATACCACAGCCAATACCTCAGCCATACATGTTCTTACGAAAAAGCCAACCAATCTGCAAACATCAACTCCATCAACCAATCAAGAAATAACAACACAGCCAACCTCCCCTCCAGAGAGACGGCAGTTCCAATTACGCTTTGCTCTCACAAGCATGAAGCCGAAAGCACCAGCCTGAAGATGGTGAGTGGGACCTCATCGAAACATCACCAAGATACTCTCAATCTTACATGGGAAAAGACCCGAACACGCCAAGACCTGCATATACATATATACATATATACATGTTATGTCTCACCTTTCTTTTTTCCAAAAAAGAGAAAAGAGTCCAAACTCACACAAACACAGGCAGGTGAGCTGACTCGGTCTTTACAGAGTTAATCCTTTATACTGATAATGTCCTTGGCATTCTAACACACTCTGCCTGCCAAGTCCGAAATGATAACAAGAAAAATTACTCACTAAAGATTCCAAAGCAGACCACAAGAAACAGTCACAACGAAACCTGGAAGAGAAGTAAAACTTTGTCCCGTACAAAGTTTCTGGAGAAAACACACCCACTTTTATCCCCTGTGGGGTGTGTCTCAATGACTCAGCTCACTCTCTGATCCTCCCATGCCTCCTACATTACAGCTCACATTTCTTCCTACGTCACTGCCTAGGATCAAGCCAACATTCGTCCACTTGACTCCCTGTCAGGGGCTGCTCCGATATGCCCTCCTCCTCCTGATTAATCTCAGGCTGTTCCTCTCGGTTGTCTGATGGAACCTGAGGCATTATCAGGGAGGAAGGTCCTGGGGAGGAAGGCATTGCCAGAGAGGAAGGTCCTGGGGAGGAAGGCATTCCCTGTTCCTCCTCCTCATCTTTCGAGTCCTCTTCCTCTAACAGCACAGGCTCGGGAATCGGAGCCACAACACACACACACACACATACACATATATATATATACACACAAGCCTGATGATGGCAAATGAGATTCTGCTGAAACATCGCTACAACTTTAAAAGCACAACTATAATGACGTGGGAAAATACCTGAACAAAGCTGAATACCATACATATTAAGAAAACATATATATATGTTGCCATATCAATCTGCAGACATCAATTCCATCAACCAATCAAGAAATGACAACACAGCCAACCTCCCCACCAGTATATATAGGGAGACGGCAGCTCCAATCATGCTTTGATTGCACAAGCACGAAGCCGAAAGCACCAGCCTGAAGATGGCGAGTGGGACCTCATCGAAACGTTGCCAAGATGCTCCCAATCTTACATGGGAAAAGACCCGAACACACCAAGACCCGTGAAAATCTACAAAAACAAATATAAATATAAATATAAATATAAATATAAATATAAAATATATAAATATATAAATATATAAATATGTATGTATGTATGTATGTATGTATGTATGGCATTCAGCTTTGTTCGGGTATTTTCCCACGTCATAGTAGTTGTGCTTTTAAAGTTGTAGCGACATTTCGGCAGAATCTCATCTGCCATCATCAGGCTTCTGTATAGTGTTCATCTGTGAGTCAGGCTTTTACAGTGGTTTCAGATTTGAATTTGGGGCAGCCTATTGCTGTGCCAGAATGGTTTTTTCTTCATCCTGATTGGTTGAGAGTCTTGGTCTGTGTTTATTGGTCTTGGAGTTTGCTGTGTTCTGCTTGATTGGTGTTTCTAATATCTTCTGTCTGTTTTTTGGCTCTTTTTGTATCTTGATTGGCTGGCAACATTGTGTTACTTTATTGGAGGCCTTTAGTGCAGCTTGGCTCTGGGTAAATGGACGGCTATCATTAGTTAGGAAGCTAGGTTTCATCTGGGTGCCTGGTTGGGGTGTGTTTGAGCTGGAGGTATCAGGGGGGATCTGTTTGTGCCCAGGTGTTTGCCTGGCTTGTGGTGTGGAGATTTTTTTTGTTTGTGAGTGCAGGCTTCCAAATGATTGACAGTCTGGTGGAATCATCTCTTCTGTTCATGCTTTCTGGTCTTTTGTCAATCTCTATGGCTTCTCTGATGATTCTGTGGCTGGGGTTTTCTATAGTGGCTAGGGTTTTGGTGCCATTGAAGTTGATGCTATGACCTGTGGCTTCCATGTGTTGGACTAGTGAGGAAGTGTGTTCCAGCTTTTTGACTGCATTTTTGTGTTCACCCAGGCGGGTACTTATTCTTCTATTGGTCTGTCCAATGTATGTGGCCAGGCATGATGCACAGGGGACTTCGTATATGCCTTGGTTTTCCAGGTCAATTTTATCTTTGGGGTTTCTGAGGATGGCTGCTATTTTTCTGTCTGTTTTGAAGGCAGTCTTGATGTGGTGTCTGTGTAGTATCTTACTAATTTTGTCTGTAGTGCCTCTTATGTAGGGCAGGACAGCTGTTCCATAGGTCTGTTCATCTTCTGGGTCTCTATTATGTCTCAGTGTGTTTTTGTGGATCAAGCCGGTGATTTTGCTTTTGTGGAAGCCGTTGGCTGTCAGTACTTTGGTCAAGGTGCATAGTTCAGTCTTAATGTGTGTCTTGTCTGCCAGGCGTTTGGTTCTAGTAATTAGTGTTTTAGCCACGGAGTTTATCTGTGCTGGGTGGTGGTGGGATTGGGCGTTGAGGTAGCGGTTGGTGTGTGTTTTCTTCTGGTATATGGTGTGTCCTAGTGTGCCATCTGTTTTTTTGTAGATTAGTACATCTAGGAATGGTAGTTGTTTGTTTGTTTCCGTTTCCATGGTGAACTTGATTTTGGGGTGTGTGCTGTTTAAGTGTGTTAGGAAGTTGTTTAGGTTTTCTTTTCCATGGGGCCAAATCACGAATGTGTCATCGATGTATCTTAACCATAGTTTGGGTTTGTGGATGGCATTGGCCAGGGCTCTGGATTCGAATTCTTCCATGAACAGGTTTGCAATGACAGGTGACAGTGGTGATCCCATAGGGGCTCCTTCAATTTGTTTGTATCTTTGTCCTTTGTATATGAAATATGTGTTGGTTAAGCAGTGTTCTGTTAGTTCCATGAGGTGTTTAGCTGGTTGGTATTTATTTTTGATGATTTCCAGGGTCTCTTTTATCGGGACTTGAGTACCAGAAATCCAGGTGTTATAGAACTATGAAACCTTAATGGGAGGGGAAAATCTAAAAACAATGCAGAAACAATATTAATTTATTTGCTGCTTAGAATCTAACGCCAGCTTCGCCCACTGTCAGCTTCTGTTCTACCTGCCAAAGGTTGTGGTTTTTAACATTCCCCCCCCCCTCATAAATCAGTGACCCTTGGAAAAAGGCCTCATTGGACCAGTTCTTCCATTTGAATGCTCTATTACAGATACAGGACAATAGTCAACCTTGAACTGCTCTTTAGGGTAGAATATGTACCATTTTAGTCTATTGAAACAAAGCAAAACAAAAAAAGGACCTGTCTGATATTCTTTTGACTACCGCACAACTCAGGCATGCTGCAATATATTTGTTATCCTTTTATGTGGCACAAGACAGCTTGTCATCTCAGTTATTATTTGCAGCAATCCTTTGTAATAGTTCTTCCCCCCATTGGCTACAGAAAAGTGATGACAGCTAGCACAACAGCGTTCAATGTCTGCATGAGCAATACACTTCAATTCCCACCTTTAATACAAATCTGTTTCTAGCACAAGGACAAACCCCTTCCATTAGCAACTAATGTTTGCAAGTGCCCATGCAATTAACTAATGGCATTTTTTAAAATTCCATCTGGCAGCTATTAACATTGATAAGTTACTTTTGCAAAGCTTTTTTTATGATGCATCAAATTCCTGCTACTCATTACAACTTCCACATTCTCCGTTTGTTAGATAATTCTTTATAGCCAATTGTGAAGTGGCAAAAGTAATAAACCCATGAAAGAAAATCAAAGTCATTCTAGTAAACTTACTCATTTATTTTCTTTTCACTCCAAATACCCCAAAGCCTCCAAGACTGTAATAAACCTTGACTTTATACAATAAATCTTTATTTACCTGGACTACTAGAATCCAGATGTTTCCTTCATTTGTATGTACCTAATGTTACCTTGCTAGATGAGTCATATTTCTTAAGTACCCTTAGTACTATGGTACAAATGAGAGTTGTAGTGAAATATTGCAATATGGTATATTCCTACTCATGTTCCAGTTATTGAATTTTACCTCTTTTTAAAATCTATCAGAACACTATACACTTCGCCTTTCCTTAAGCTCTTGAAGCACAGAGATACTTATCTTTATTTTATTCATTTAATTTACATCCCACTTTTATTTTGCACAACTCAAGGCAGCAGGCATAATGTTGCTGTCTAATATGTTCTCCATAACTACAATCCCATGAGATAGGTTGGAATATTAAGGTCATGCTCCAATCTATACATTACACATTTATACATTACATGATTTCCACATACATACCTCTTGGAAGATAGAAGATTTTTTCTGTTTTTACACAGTGGATATCCCATGTGGTGTTTTCTATTACATTGACCATTAGGGTAGCACTACTACCTATCAGAAATGGGTAGCCAGATCTTATTCTATAGGGTTCCAATCCTCTACCAGGAAGCAAAGTACCATAACTTTGTACTTTGAATTATTATATGCAGTATGTTAGTTTTAGAAGCTATTCGTGTCCCAATGATTTGGGCATGGCATAATGTAACTTCTGTATCTCTCTCTGCTCCAAAACTTAAAGGGAGGTGTATATACCATTCTGATATATTCTCTGTATCCCTTCCTGAAATTCTGAGCCTCAAGACCTGGATAGCTCCTAAAGCTAATGTGTTTTGTAGAGTCATCTAAAGTGTGAATTTCATCTGCACTTTTGGTTTAGAATCCCAATAAATTGCATTGAATGTGGCCAGTGGTTGGTTTCTGACAGTTTCTTCTTTTAGCTACATTATTAATCACTATATTAATGTACATATTTCAAGTAATTTCCCACTTGAATTATATTTGTAGTGGTTTACCTGTTTTGAGTCTTTTAAACAGAGAATTATTGAGTTACAAAAGTGTCTTTTAAATGCCATTCTAGTCAACATAAATCACTCCAAGTAAATATTGGTGACCCAATTTTCTTTAGAAGCTCCCCTCTCATTTTCAAAAGGCAGCCCCACAAGAAGAAATCGTTTGCCATTGCCACAAATCTAACAATTGCTTTTCCAAATGAGCGATGCCCCTTGTTGTTTTGAATGGGTCAGGTTCTTGCTGAATTTAATTATTATATGACTTTATCCTGCTCCAGCACTTCTGAGGCTTCATCTGACTTCCACAGCTCATACATGGTACTATTGGGCAAATATTTTAATATATTATTTCTCTCTTCCTTGTCTCCCTGATTAGTCCCTGAGGACTTCAATCTGCAAGACCTGACAGCTCTCATCTCTCATAGAGAGAAGAAAGAAAACAGAAAGACTGTAATGTAATATTTTCAGCTAGGTCTAGATTCTAGGCAGGAACATAGGACAAGCCAGCATTCAAGACCAAACGGAATGGCTGGTCCCTTATGAGCTTACAGAGATTAAGGGCATTTGGATTGGAATGATATAAGAAGAAAGACAATAAAGTTTTGCTAAAGTAGGTAGGATATGGGTAAGATGTATAGTGAAATAATTTCCCTTCTTTCACTATTTGAAACTAAATGCAGACCTTCTGTATAAAAGGAAGTACTTTTTCAGCCCAAAAAGTATATGGTGGAATTTTCTGCCATTAAATATGATTGCGGCTACTTATTTCAATTAAAAAAGGATTGGACAAGGTCAGAGAGAAAAGTAGCTATTAGAAAATATACAGGATAATGATGGTGGTGATGATGATGATGATGATGATGATAGTTGTGGTGGTGGTGGTGGTGGCAATGGTGGTGTGCCATCAAGTCATTATTGACTCTTAGCAACCATCTAGATATATTTTCTCCATCATGATCTCTCCCCAACTAGGTCCACAAGAAACTATAATAGTGCACTCATCAACACTATAGCAGTCTACCCACCTTACTGCTGGTTGTCATCTTCTTTCCTTTCCTTCATCTTTTACAGTATAACAGACTTTTTCAGAGAACTGGATCTCTGCATAATGTGTTCAAAGTAATATAATTTGAGCCTGCTCATTTTTACCTCATGAAAGAACTCTGGTTTGGCTTATTTGATCATCCATTTGTTTGTATTTTGGGTGGTCCAAGCTATTTGTAAGACCCTTTTCCAACACTAATGTTCAAAATTGTCAATACTCTTCCAACATTGCTTCTTCAAAGTCCAGGGTTTGCTTCCATAGAGGGTCACTCACAGGGAATACTATGACTTGCATGATTCTGATCTTTGTAGGTATAAAGAGATCACAACATTTGAATCTCTTTTTCAAGGGTCTCATGGCTGTTCTACTAATTCCCAGTCTGCAGCTTGTTTGGTTATTTATTTCCTTCCTTTTATATTTACATTTTGGTATTAGCTCCCAACTGCAATGGACTCTGAACAATAAAAAAACTAGAAAAAGCATAAAAGCTACTAAAACATGAGGTCGGATATACAGCTGAGACTAAAATGATCTAATAAACAAAACCAACAAAACAGGGCTCTTGACAAATAATAAACATCAACCACAGACCTAGGATTAGGGCTAGTTTTTTTTTTTTACTATTTCTGGAATCCCAGGAAAAAGGCCATTCTTATCACAATTACATAGATTAAAGCCTGGCTGTCAAGAAATTTTCTATTCCACAGTTCTAGACATGATAGTCTCAAATAGCATATCAATTTATTTTAAAGTCCCAGATTCCATAGTTTTTTTTAGGAAAATAATCTTCTAGACTAACTTTCTCCAACTTAGTTTCCTTCAGATTCCAGGTTTCCTAGCCAGAATAGTAATGAAATTATGGCTGCTGGCTCTTAAAAGCTCTATTACTCTGATTCCATTAATTAACCTAACTGTCCAAAAAAAGAAAAAAATGGAAAAATATGTTGTGCCCAGATTTTTACAATCTCTGAGAAGTTAATTTTCTTATCCTCTATAAAGGGCAGGAGCTGTTCTGAAAGAGATTCTGTTGCCATTTGGAAAAAAAATTAATGACATATTTGTGTAATGATTACAAATGGGATGATGACTTAATCAGTCACTCAGGAGATTTTTATTTTTTTAGTTCATCAAATATCAGCAATAGAGGCTGAAAGTTTTTCATTACCCACTCATCCTGCTGTCTTAAAATGTGTTTTATTTACCTTCAGATTAGTATAGGTTATGTCAGTGTTTCTTAAAATGTGTTCCTAGGAGTCTTAGGACAACTCAGGAGACTGCAAAATCATAATTATTTGCCAGACATTGAAGATATTTGCAAAAATTTGAAACATCACTCTTCTCATTATATATTTTTATTTATTAAAATTATTTATTAAAAACAATGTTTCATAAAAACATTTTACTTATGTTAATGTCAGATGGCTTTATATTTTGACATGATTCAATAAATATTCTATGAATATGCATCCATTTTAATTTTTAGTAGGATAAATTTCAATAAATACAACCCAAGCTCTTTTCGGGTCTTCCATAATTTTTAAAAGTGGGACAGGGTCCTGAGTGGAAAAAAAGTTTTGGGTTAGGTCAACACCAGTGCAGACTCATTCCAGGAGTAGACCTGGGAATGAAAACCAAACAATTGTAGTGACAAAAGCCCATTTTTAAAACATTGTCTTTCTCTTAACTACATGCCACAGTCAGAGTTCTAATGACACAAACAATGTATACTTGATGATGGGGAGAAGGGAGTTAATTTAACAAAGTTTAGAACTGGGCCAGTTTGGGCTAAAACCTAACCTCTTTGATAGATCAGGCTTTAATCAAGAAATTGGATTTTTTTTTAAAGAAAAAAAGGGATGAGCAAAAGAAAGTGGTATTTTTATAATTCTATTCATAATCTTCACCCTATGGTTTTAATTCCTATAGTTATTTTGCTTGTATATCAAAAGTTTATAATCTCTGTAATGCTTCATGTGTTCTATACCAAGTGGCATATTCCTTAAAGGGATCTATGGCAACTCACATTGGCCAACTCACCCCAGCCAACTTACCATGGCCCACTTGCTGCAGCCAACTCCCCACAGGACAATTCACTTTAGGACAAAAGTTATGCTAATATCCAGAAATGGTGGAATTGAATCATCAAAGAAAGGATGCAAAAAGAGGGACAGAATGGAACGTGAATTACAAAAATCAAAATAATTTTATTTTATTTTGACTAATTAAATTTAATTGTTAAATTATCCTGCAGTGAGTTGCCCTATAGCAAGTTGTCCTATTCCATCCTTAGAATAAGCTCCTTATAACTCACAAAGTACCCATCCTTATTTACACTTATGAAATCTAACCTTAAAGAATTTCAATTCAAGCACAGAATAAGTAGTTCCTACTAGTCCTCAGTATATATTCAGTTCAAAACTACTGCAGCAATGAGCCAATGAAGGATAACCATGTGCTCAGGTTCAGTTGGGATTATTGCATCAAAGTCAAACAGTCTATAGACAAACGAATAAAATTGTGTTGTTTTCTGTTTCCTCCATAAAAGCAAACTCTTCTTTAGGCTATGCAGGAAGTGGTATGCCATTGACTGCTTCCAGGATGTTTAGAAAGCTTTCCAATTCAAGTTATAATACTAAGATTTTCTGGATGTCTCTTATCCAACTATGAACAACTCTTAACTTTGAATGAAGTTTTACTTCATTTTACTTAAATTTGAATGAAGTTAATTATGTGCTACCACTGAATTGATGGTTTGGCCTAAAACATTATTACTACTCAGTGTAGAACTGGTTCTATTCTGATATTTCTAGATGGACTGTAAGAAGGAGTATCGTTTTCCTTTTATCCCACTAGACAATGTTAAAGGAGTCATTTTCATATTAACACACTAAAAATCTGAACAACATCAGCTCCCTGCGTATGAGAACATAAGGCTCAACCAAACATATACGATTCTGTATGACAACATGAGAAATCTGATTCTGTTCCATAACACTACCACCACAATTATTCTTGGAACATATGCTTTCCTTTCTTTAGGCTATTAGTGCCAAGGCAGATTTTAGCCCATCTGCTTGTGTTTATTTGGGTACATCATCACTGACACCATCAACATCATCACAAGCTGTTGGACATAATTTAGTGAGCCAAAGATATACTGTAATGCCTAGATCTGAAATTCATAGATATGTAGATCAGAAATGCGTGGATGTTGGGGCTGAAAGCTGAAGGTTATAGGATGAAAGTAGGATGGTTAGCCAGCTGAAAATAATGGTAGTAACACTGGAAATGATTAGTTCTAAGACATAGCTTGCCCTCATTTATCTCAGAACAAATGTTACTGTATCACCATTGGCAAAAACAATGAAATTGGATTGGATTTTGCGGTTGCAGTTGGAAATTCCCTTTTAAAGTTGAACTTTGAATATTTGCTGGTCATTATAAGTTTTTCCACTTACTATAGTAGTTCTCATGTAACAATAGTAATTGGGACCAGAATATAATATCATGCTTTTCCACTAAGAAAAGCATGACATTACATGAATATGCTACTTAGCAATGGAAACTCCAGCATTTCCAATTGCCATTATTAAATGGTAGTTTGTGAGTGCCATTTCTGTCCTCCTGCTAGCTTTCCATTAGACTTTACTTGTAGGAAGCCCACAAAGAATGTCTCAGATGGTGATTCTGTGACTGCAAGATGATTGATGTCATTATGGACTGGCTCCTGAGAGCCCAATTTACAGTCATGTGACCATAAGGGTGGTGTGGCCAAAATAAGCATGAGGATTGATCATAACTGATGCTTCTTCAGTGCCATTATAAGTTTGAACAGTTGCTGAACAAACAGTTGTTAAATTAGGACCATCTGTACCTAGATTTCAACTCCATTTATAGAATTATCTCCTATTTATTTAAAATAGTTTCACCTCAAATAAATCTAATGGACCTTTAAATCAAAGGACTCCTAGCATTGCAAGTCAAAGTTTACCATGCATCTATTTCATCTTTTCCCCCTAAACCATCTTTATTTCTGCAGAAAGTAGTGGGAAAACCTGGAAGTTTAGAATTGGAAGATGATATTATCAGTCCTACTCTAGAATTTCAAAACTGGGATTAACTGTAAATTTAAGAAAAACTCATACTTTATGTTTATGTATAAGTGAAACTGCCAATGAGTTTTTATACTAGGATATTTAAATTGCCTTTGATTTAAGTTGATGGATTCAACACATACTGCTTAAAATTTAGTAAAAATGGTGAGGTTTCATTCAAAGTTAGAATACAACTCCCCAAATGTGTTGCCTTAGGTGCATGAATATTAAAATGGTTGGAATCAATCAAATATCTGCATTTCCAGTGACTGCATATCCTAAGGACTAAATTACACCTTATGTTGTGTTGAAATAAAGATTCCCACACTTCTGCCTTTCTGGCCATTGTCTTCTTTTTATCTCAACCCTTCACAAGTTCTCTGCATGAAACAAAATCACAGTGGCCGTCTTTTGTAGGATGATTTTCTTCATTTGTACAGAATAACGGACTCTTGCAGAGTTTGTGTCTTACCTGTTTCTTCAAAATATACAAGCTCAGCATGGGGGAGTAAACAATCACCCGACAGTATAGAGGTAATCTTTAAAGTAGCATCAATTTCCTCACAGTAACTGCTTACATTAGCAGCCCTCTACCCATCCACCCACATAATCTGTGCCAGCCAGCTGCAAAATAAAAGATATCTCTCTTCTTTGATGGATAAAAGTATTTAGGCCAGTGTTTCTTAACCTTGGAAACCTTAAGGTGCATGGACCTCAGTTCCCAGAACTCTCCAGCTGGCGAGTGGAGTTGAAGTCCACACACCATAAAATCACCAAGGTTGACAAACATTGATCTGGGCTATTGCTTTCCACCTATTAGACTTGGCAAATCTATTAGTTAGTAGTCACCAGTCAAAACCATCATTCATACTATGCTTTTAAATTCTGCTAATGGTCTTTCAATGGCCCTTCACTTGAAATTACTATGCTGTGTGAACTTTCATTCAAAAGTCTGTAGATCATTGTTTTAATCCAACTTCCAAAAAGTCATCAGTCAACATTACCTCTTAATTTATAGATAGAGTATTGAACTGAATGTATACATCCCACAAAATCGTTTCTCTTGAATCATGGAACTAGCTTTGAGATACATTCAAGCTGTTTGGGAAACATTGGTATTTTACAGAATAATTTTTAAGAAATATATAGAGAGACCTACTGCTAATTTGAACATAACATTTTAGGCAAAATGGATAAGTGTAGTCTGTTATATTATTATTATTATTATTATTATTATTATTATTATTATTATTATTATTATTATTATTATTATTATTATTATTATTATTATTATTATTATTTCTTAAAAATTGAAAATGTTATCCTAATCTTATACAGTCTGAAAGAGTTGTTTTTCTATACATGAAGGTTTATGGAGCAACTATACCACACAAAACTCAAAACATCATAACTTAACAATTATGCATGGATTATGTCACTTAAAGAAAATGAGAGAGGGGGGAGAGGGAGGGAGAGGGAGAGAGGGAGAGAGAGGAGAGAGAGAGAGAGAAAACATAAAACAGGACAACAATATTTCCTTGGGAACTCAACAGATCACAAGTTGGTGAAAAGAACACTTCCAAAAAATATTTTACACTTTTCTGACACAAAATCCTCAAAACCAATATTGATTAGTTTTCAGAAAGGGGATACTTGTATGTTTTAGTTGTAACCTTAACTGCAACATGATTCACCATTTGAAAACAAAAACCCCTTAACTCATACTATTGTTCAAGAACTTAAGATCATTTTCAGATTTAGTCGCAAAGAGGTATGGGTATCATCTTTATATTTTAGTAAACTCAATAGGTGGTGTTAGTGAAATATCCAGGATCAATCACATTTAGGGGCTTTTTTCTTAATATTCTTTCTGTTCAAAATACAATTTTCCAGTGCATGATCTTCCTTTTTTAATATCAAATGAACTTCTTAAACACAAAATAGCTTTACATATTTTAGCCTTTACTTAGAAATTGCCTTTCAATTGTCTACAGTAGAATTAATAAAATAGTTTTTCCAGATTGACATCTATCCAAATGAACTTCAACTGACTTTAACCTCAGAGAATGGGTAAATTTGTTTGCAAGATAGGCAAATACAAAAAATATTCATGGGGGGGGGGGGTTCATAACCATCAAAACCATACATAACCATACATCCTTGTATGCAGGGGTGGGATTCTACCAGTTCACACCTATTCGGTAGAACCGGTTATTAACATTCTAAGCAGTTCGGAGAACCGGTTGTTAGAAGAAATCACTGACCTCATCCTGTAAGGAAGGCAGGAAGGAAACATTCTGGTGTTCCTTACAGAAACTGCCTCTCCATTAACCCTTATTACATTCTTGGCAGCACTAGACTTCCTGTCTCAGGACCATCTCTGGAGTTTTTTCCCTCTCCTTTGCTGGTACTTTGCTTGTGTGGAGTGACCATTCAAAGTTACAATGGCACTGAAAAAAGTGACATGATCATTTTTCACATTTACAACTGTTGCAGCATCCCCACAGTCACGAGAGGCCAGGCGAGGAGATGCGTGCCTCGATGTGAGTGATATTGAGTTGGCCACACCCAACCAATAACATGACCACCAAGCCATGTCCACCCAGTCACATGACCACCAAGCCACACCCACCAACTAAGCCACACCCACAGAACCGGTTGTTAAAAAATTTGAATCCCACCCCTGCTTGTATGTAGTCTGATATTATCCCAATCTATTAAGTTATATTAAGTTCTGGTGTTGACAACTGAAACTCTAATCATCTTAAGAGAACATAACCTGAAGAATCTCCTTCACCCACCTGGATCTTATGCTCTTGTGCTTTTGAAGCCCTCTTCCAGATCTCTTCACTTAAGAAGATGAAATAGTTTGTAGCAATATTTCTGTGGTAAACAGTTATGAAATGTCTTCTCCAGAAAGACTCAATAGGTGCTCACACATTAGTATTGTTTTGGTGCCAGGTGGAGAAACTTTTTATTTCCCCCAATTAATTGTATTTTATTTGCATTTTAATTTACATTGTTTTAGAGTTTGATGACCACCTTGCTGCTATCTACTTTGCATGGTAATTTTGTTTTCTATATTAATTGGTTTTATTGTATATGTTTAAATTTGAATTGGTGTTGTGCTTGAGTATATGTGTGATTACAAATTATCTGGAGAACTAAGGCTATAAGTCCTAATAAATACACCATATGTAGCTTAACATATATGATTACCTATGTGTGTCTGTAGATTTCACATGGCAATCAATGGGAAAAACAAACCACTAAGTTTCAGTTTGTTTAGCTTTATCTCTAACATAAATTGGGCTGCTTTCCAAATTGACAAAATAAAGACAGAAAGTTATAATAAATAAATAATATGATATGATATAATATAATATAATATAATACAATGGTAATAATATAATACAATATAATAATATCAGATCCATAAACTAATGTGATCTTTTTCAATTTAGAACATTGTATCATATGGAATAACACAATACGACATCTCTTGTCAGTTTCCTATATGATGTTATTCCAACTATAAGCATCATTTCAGAAAAAGTTGTAGTATGCAGGATGTTGCACTTTTTAAAAACATTTTCTAACAACATAACAATAACCCAGAAACATTATGGAACTCTGACAGACAATGATCGTTAGAGATTACAAGAAAAAAGTCACTTTTTTAAACAATTACTGAGAAATATATTTTTGCATGTTTAAACTAATGTTTCAATTGTGGAAACACCTTATAAAGTATAATGCATTAGATATCCTAACACACACACACACACACACATACACACACACCCCATAAACACACACACGTATGTGTACCTGTTTATCACTAGAATTTTATCCTTGTTTCTTTCTCCTTGCTTACATTATTTGGCAAGCCTAGTTTTAAGTTTTCCTTTTCAATTTGAGTGGGAATCTGCCATCAGAATCCCTTGTTAAAAATAAATCTCTAAATTTATTTTCCTTAAGAAAGATGTTTCCTTAAAACATATTGGAAACCATATTTATAGTGTCATTGTCTTCTCTTTCCAACTTACTCCATTGCTGCTTGGATTTTTCTGAACCTGTGAGTGATCTTCTCTATTTCTATAGCAATAGTAAATACCTTGAGGCATACTATTTAAGAGAAAAAGGAAATTGAAAACACAAAGTCTCCAGTGGTATCAAAAACCTGATATCCCCCCAAACACACAAGCAAGTGAGCTAATGATTATGACAGGAGCTCATATTCCTTGATCATGCAAATAATGTGGGTAAAAGAAAACAAAGACCACTTAAACCATTGTCTCCAGAGCTTGGAGTTGAGTGGAGGTGCCCATTGAACATCTGTGGAGATATTCAATCATCCAGGTCATAGTTATCTCAAAGGTGCTCAGCTTGTCCCAAAAGGCAACTGGACTGTTTTTTCCAGTTGAAGACATTACATTTATTTCAAGAAACTTCATCAATTCTGGCAGGATGGTGAATGTGATGGAAGGATTAGTTCTGACAGGATGGAGTGGGGGTTGGAACGATAAGATTTCTTTGCTGTCATCTTGTCATTAGCACTCTCTCTGAGAGCTATTGAGACCACTTGGTTTTATCTGTGCAGACAGAATATGTCTAAAGGGTTGCTTAGACCCAGAAAAAAGGATGGTTATTTGCAAGACAAGAACTTTGTGAGAAACTGACTTTGGTATTGTGAGCAGTTGTCAAGGACTGGACAACAAGCTACTGGAGAACGTATCTTCTATATGTCTTATTTTGCTAGAAAGTATATCACCATCATCTCAAAGCCTTTTCTCCACCACTTCCTGCTGCTATAGCCATCTATTTTATGGAAGTCCTTCTCCTTGTAAGGTCCAGCAAAAATATCTCCCTCTCAGCAAAGATGTGCGGGAATCCTCTGGCTTCTGCCCAAGAGAACTGCTGGAAGAACCTTTATCAGTCTGGATGGTTGCTACAGCTTTGATTTCCTTCACTCAGCAATTTCCATGTGCCTAAGAATGTTTGGGAAAAGAGTAGGATTTGAATGTGTGCATATGTGTGCATCCAGTTGGGTAAATATATTGGCATATGAGTGATGTATATGCTCATATACATCAGAGTGTGTGCATTTAATGTTTCAATGGAACTGGAAAAACAAGATTACCTTCATAATTTTTTCAAGGACTAAAAAAATCATGCTAAAGGGCAGGGAACCTTTGAACCAGAAGTTTAAACAAAACGGTGGGAAGGGGAAGAAGGACTTGTGATCTCCTCTTTGAGGAGAAAGGATACACTTTCTATTATATGATATTCATAGAATCTTCATTTATTTGCAATCTTATTCATTAAACTTAGTAAAAATTACTTATGAGTAGGCATGCAATCATATTATCTGGTTAACATTTACTCAGTTTTGCAGATCTTCCCACTCTAGGGAATTTTGCATTTTATACATGCTTAAATCATCAATAATTATAAGTTGGCATTTACATTGATTCTTTTAAATATTTTTCATAGTCCACAGGATCTTAGTGTTTTTTTTCTTTGCATACCAGTTTGGCTTACAAACAGAATTAGTTATGAACATTGGATAGTTTGTTTGTTCATTTGCTGTGTGTGCTGTCCACATTAATTATGAAAATTGGGTGATTTGTTCATTTGCTCCATGTGCTGTGACAAATGAAAAAAGAGGAAGCTATAAATTAAATACAGCTTGTTCAGAAAATTAGGAAGCTTTGTTGAACTACGTGTCTATATTTAAGTATCACTACTGATCTATAATATCCACAAGTCCTGAAACATTGCCTGCCTAAGCTTTTCATTCCATTTAATCTTTTGAGCTTTCTTGAAAATTCTCCCTTAGTGCAGTACCGTCAAAAAAATTATGGCCTTTCACTAAATGAAAAGGATGTGATTTAGATCAGCCTCTCTTTACAAGTTCTAATCACCTTTCTCTCAAAAGCAACTGCTGCTAGAGATCAACCACAACATGTAAAAGCATGAAGAAATGATAGTAAGATTCTGTTCTTCTTTTGCAACAAGTGACACAAGAGTTCTTTAGCTTTTGTAATATTCCACTGAAAATTGTCTTTCCATGAAATATAGAAATGATGCTGTATTTCTATTTCCTAGGTTCCAATATAAGAATTAGGAATTATATTTTTTCCCAATATTTCCCACCCACACCAACCAAGTGCTGCACTACCAAAGTAACAACCCAATCTCCCACAAGAGAAACTGTGTAAGAATGCTATGTAGATGAGCAGAAACACACTGCAGCAATCCTGGACATCAGAAAAAGGGAACTTAACATCTATACATTTTCCATTGAAATGGATACCCATCCAACTTTATCAAAAAGTGTTTGACCACTCAACCCAATATACCACAATCAACACGAGCTGTGATAACACTGCCATGAACTAGTACTAGTTATAACCATATGGCATCACGGTAGCATGAAACCAGCTAAGACATGATGAAGAGTCCTTAATTTCACAACATATGGACAGATTTAACTCTAGTTTTAACTGGGAAACTGAGTATCCTAGACCGAGCCAAATCCAAAAACGTTACCTTGAAAGCTGGTACTCAGCAAATTGGCCATGATAGATATAAATGACATCTATATACCATTATTCAAAAGAGAAAATAATAAGACCAAAACACCTTTCCACTAGCAATCATTGTCCAACTGATCAGAGATTAACATCAAGATTAACATTAGACCAACAATCAAGAAGTAAACAATGCTCAATGAAGGAACCACCAACTCAGACAAATATACTAACAGTAAACAGTAAATATACTAACAGTAAACAGTAAAATATACAACAGTAAACAGTAAACAACACTAATCAAATAACCCCCAAGACCACTCGCACCAACACTGACAGAGCAAGCAACTAGTATGTAAAATTAGTGCAAACCGCACTCCCTTCTAGCACCACTGATGTTATCTAGTTTGGTAATTAAACAACTTCAAGAAAACAACCAAGTTCAGAGAGCATCAAGGACTCCACAGTTCAGTCCCAAGCTATAAATACACTCCTACATCAAGACTGTTTTCTGTCTATGCTTTTTTGAAAATAACATGTATAGTGCTTCATTCCATTGAATACAGAATAATTATGTAAGCTATTAAAGTCCTTTACCAGAGTAGATGACTGAGGAATGATGGGAAAAAAGTTTCATTCTAAGGTCATTGAACTTCTATTTATGGAAACATAGGAATAAAAAAAAATCACCTACTTGTTTTTCATCTCCTGGCAGATCATGTTAGTTATTCAGGTTCTTGATATATTCTAATATATCAGGAAGATAGTGCAGTATATAATATAAATGTTCTAACACAATAGAATTATTCTCCAAATACACAAAGCAATACTTAACTATGCAGTCAGAGGCCAATATAATATACTGGAAGGGGTCAATACACTCATCTCGGTCACCTCAGCAACAGCTCCCTCCGTACCTATAAGAAAATTGCATTGTGGCATTTTCATCATTTTTCCCATCTGCTACTCTGCAAAGGACTGTTTTATGATACAATCATACTGGGATTAAAGAAGAGTGCAGAGCATCTAGCACACGAATGGGATAATTTGCTGTTGACTAACATCTTTGAACAGTTTCTAGTTGAGAATATGGTCCAAATTCCTTTGAACCTATGAGATGCTCTATGAGGCAATAGGAGGGAAAATGCTGCTTGCCTAATTGTTAACTGAAACCTGTTTTATTATTTCACCTGTTTTCATCCCTTTATTTACAAGAACCAAAAATGATTGATGGTCATCTGTAAGTCTCTGTTAAAACTTTGAGAACATAAACCAATATTTGGACATGCTAAAGTGTACCTCCAAAGGCAACTCTATTTTCCAGACCTACTCTATCAAATAGAGAGTGAGTCCACATTTAGTTTGTGGCGGTCTACACAGAAAAACAGCAAAGTAATTTAGATACAACAATAAAGAAAGAGTCCTGAATAGAACATGGTGTATCACAGAACTGAATATAACTTTAGAAAAAGATTACAGAATTGCTGAAATCTATAGATATGAAATCTATCAAAACACAAACATGCTATTTTCAGGCAATATCATCACACATCTCAGATAAAAGCAAAAGGCCAGTGAGTTCCTTGATCAAAATGATTGGGCAGGAGGTTTTTATAACCAGACTTCAATTTGATCATGTTCATTAATAGATTAGAAACATGGACACTACAATCAGGAACAGCATCACCTATCCAGATGGCTCCAACCCAGTTAACTTTTCACAAAGTTCTGAAATCTGCTACTGATATGTTTTTTATAATTGCATGTATTGCTTACCTTGGAAGTCATGGATCATTGTTTATAGCTGCTGTTATGTGCTTCTGAAAGACACTACTGTGATAGGGCTGGCCATATACAATAAACAAATAAACAAATGACTTAGGGTAGCTGACAAGTGAGATCCTTGTTGTGGCCAGCCAGCGGCTGGCAGAGTTGGCAGCAGAGTTGGACAGTAGTGAAGAGGTTGGGGAGGAATCCAGGCCATTCCTGGAGGCTGAGGAAGGCTCAGATGAGGGCTCTGCGTGAGAGGCAGAGATGGGGCCAGGGCAGGCTGGCAGCCATCAGTTTCCTTCGGGCTCAGACAGCAGTGAAGCAGGGGAGTTTCTGGAACTGGTTCCCTGCCTATGCATATGCAGAGCTGCCAAAAGGAAGGCACAATTAAGAACTCAGGGTCGATGTGGGAGTAAGGCCACAGGTGGATGATGAATGCCCCCTCCCATCAGGATTAAAAGAGAAGCAAAAGGGGAGGGGGCTTTTGCAGGAAACAACTTGCTCGTTCCTTCATTCCAGCCTCGTGAGGATTTGTCTGTATAACTCAGCCCTTCCCTGTGAGCATTGAGTGTGGAACTATTTACCGGGCAGAGTTCCAGGATTGATAAAGATGTGAGCTAAATTAGTGTACCTTCACAAGACTGTTTGCCAAGCAGCTGGCTGATGGTGAATGAAATAAATTCACATTAATTTAATAAAAGAGGTTTTTGCCGGGACTCAGAATTGACGTAATTCTTTTTGGGAAGGTCTGGGACAGAACAATCCTACCAAATACCGCAATAACCAAATTTCTCTCTGCAGGCTTCAAAATTTATTTATGGAAAAAAGTGCTAGAGGGAAAAGGGTCTGAACAGTACTCATTGTGAGAGTCTGACAGATTTGGTGGGTGATTACTTTCTGTCTGAGGAAGACAAGGAAGGTACCAAAGCAATACAGTGGAAGAATAGCTTGGGGCTATTAGAATGCCCTGTGATTGACCTGCATTTTTTAATTAACACCTGAAAAAGTTGCTGCTTAAACAAGATAGCTCTACCTATTTACTTCAGCAAATGGTGAAAGAGCAAATTTCCTGCCCTAGCCCCAGTCAGATAATTATTTCCAACTTTTGTTTTAACTAGGCAGCCCAATACCTGCTAGATGCTTAACGATGTAGCTAATCCTCACTAATGCACAACTTTCCCTTACTGATGCCTAAATTAAGCAACTCCAGGGGTTGGAGGCAAGAGGATGAAGCCTATTAAACTTGCCTAATCAAAGCAACCTTTTAGGAAGTTGATTCTGGCACTTCTTCATCAGGAATTTAGCCCACGACAGGATTCTGCAGTATGGGCACCTTTTTAATAAATCTTTATTTATTATAAGCATTCTTGATATCCACCTTTTTTGGTATCTGAGACTCACAAGCACACTAGTGCACACTATAGAATACTGGGCACTAGAAATGCAGGTGCTTAGAAAAATTCTAAAAATTGTATATAATAAATGGGCACTAAGGGATAGGCACTACCTTATAATTCTTATACTTGATGGGGAGAAACATACATTTCTATTGTGTTATAAATTGGGCATTCAAAACTGGCAAATCCTCTTTCTTTATAAAACAAATGCTAAAACATAGTGACGGTATGTTTTCTCAAATACTTCAAAATATTGTATGGCTTTACCATTGATGACAAGATATGTCTCTGCTCCATTGCTGATCTTCAGTCAAACCATCACACTACAAATTTATTTTTATTTGAAAGGCTCAGACAGAAGCATGTTGCTATCTTAATTTTCATTGCTTACTGAAGGGAGGGGAAAAACCCTTGGCTCGCTTTCTTATAAAAATGCATACATTAGATTTGCTATTAAAGGTTGTTGTCTGCAAGTATACAATTTTTGTATTACCAGTTAAACTTTGGAATGTTATGTATGTTGTTGTCTGCAAGTATACAACTTTTGTACTACCAGTTAAACTTTGGAATGTTATGTATGCATGGTTAAAATTTACAGAGCTATGTGCCAAGTTGTGCACATGTATCAACGCGTGCATGTTTCTGTTTAAAATTTGTCAAACTATGTGTCTGTGATGTTGTGAAAAGATGAAGCAGGTTGGGGTTTAAAAAGTTATTTTTTCCTGCATTAAAGGGAGTGATTTAAAAAAATGTAACACAAACAAAACCTAGACTGTTTTTTTTTTAAGTTAATTTTTTTCTTGCATTTAAGTCACTAATTTAAAAACTGCAACAAAAATTACAATTATTACCTCTTTATTTGTTTGACAATACATAACATAGATTTTGCTTCCAAATTGCAATGCTTTGGGATTCCCTTAATAAGTCACTTCATTCAGGCTTCAGTTGAATCCATAAGGATAAGGGCTAGGATTATATTAATAATTCATTGTAGGGGTGATTAGTAGTTTTTTATTTTCTCTTTTTCTTATTAGATTAAATCAGGTCGTACCTGATCTGGTGATGCAAGCATCATATGGAATTGTTTTTGTTTACCTTGCTGATTAAAGAAACAGATACATCCCCATTTTGTGTTGCAAGTAGGTCTCTCTGTGTGCATGTACATGTATTCATAGTAACTAGATATACTGTTTTGAGAAAAATGTCTGGTCAACCTTAGACAGAAAATGTGCATTCATCTGTATTTTTTTCCAATAATATCTCAAAGGTGTAGTTAATGTTTTATAACTCTCACTGCCTTAAGAAAGTTCAAAACATCCTCAAAGATCCATCTCATCCTGGGAACCCTTTTTTTAAACTATTACCACCTGGCAGACGGTACAGAATAATAAAAACAAGGACAAATAGGCTGAAAAACAGCTTCTATCCCAGGGCAGTAGCTTTTTTGAATTCTGCTGTATAGTGCAGTGTTGGTGTGGTGTCGGGGGTTTCCGGTTCAATGTGTGAAGGGTGAAGGATGTGTGTTTGTGTTTATTTTCATGGTCATGGTCATGATGTGCACTGAAGATGGTGTTTGATTTCGTTGTACGAGGTGCAATGACAATAAAGTAAACTAAACTAAACTAATGTTTAATTTGGAATTAAACTTGGTTATTTAAAATAGTGGAGCTGATTTTGTTACTGAAACAGTCTTCTAATGCACTTTGTTTCCTGGATATATAAATTCTTTGTGTCTGATGGATTTAATCAGTAGATTGGTTAGCCAAGGTCAGTTTATTTGGCAAGGCTGAGATGAGTTCCTGGTTTTTGCCTCTTTCTGAGTTACTTTAGTTCTGATGTAATTGTACCATGACTGTAACTTAGATGGAAACAAAAAGACAGATTTTTATTTTTATTAACTAGTGACAGCTTTGATATTTTACATTTTTTTAAATCAAAACCCCAAATCTGATTTGGTGAGACTGATGATGTGCAGAAAAAATTAAAATGTATTGAAATTTAGAAGAAGTTAATCGAGTGGTCAGAGTTATAGAAACCAAACCTAGGAGGTAAAGATGACATAACTAAATCAAGCAGAAGAAATAAGACCAAATGACGGACAGAACACATAAAAAGGAATCCTGTTATATTTAAAAATGTAGTTCAATCCAGAACATGATTAACTGGGTCAAGAATTAATTGACCAAAAATAAATCAAAAATAAATTCAAGTTTCTTTAGGATTAACTCAGATCAGTCACTTGTATTGCATAAATACCAATTTATGCAATAATCAATTGTCCAATTTTTCCTATTTAGTCCACCAAGCCTGGAGAGAAAAAGTAATTAAAAAAAGAAATGCTTTCCATTACATAATTCACAGTCAAGACCTGGAAAGAAAACCCTCAACTCCCAAACATCTATTGACTGCAGCAGTGAAGCCTTGCCTACTGCTAGACACCTGGTCTGTAGGGTAATGGTTAATGATATAATGAAGTCTTGAACTAGTCTTCTGGCTCAGGGGATACTAGTTGCTCCCCTATTTTATCTAGTCTCCTGGTTCATGGGACATCAAACATTTTATAGATAACATTGGAGGAACAAGTCCAGAGGATGACTACATAAATATAATCTCAAAACTCAAGTTATATTTAGTATTGAATGAATTTGATTATATGAGGGCTGATCACCAATCTGAGTTTCAAAGCTCTAGTTATCTAGTTTACTAGGAAGAAAGAAACAGCTGCCTATAGCTCTTGGCTAAAATATCATGTTGGTCTAAAATTTTGCAGTCTGAATTTGGTATTCCGGAAGATGATGTTATCCAATCAGTTGTGTCCAAATTTTGGTGATTTTGTATCTTCCAATCTTGCACAATCTTTTTGCGTATTTCTATACTCTGGCTGGTGTCAACTTTGATGGTGTCCTGCTTAAATAACCATGTTATTGGATGGCTTGGTTTCCTTTTACTGCTAACTCTTCCAGACACATTTGCTTTCTCCAGTGAATTCCCCCAACATTTCATAGCCAAAGTAAGTGAGATGCAATTACATGATTTTGCCTTATGGTGACATGTAATTCTAGACATGTACTCCTAGACCTTACTAATTTGTTTTGTTTAGTGAGGAATGAGAGGACTTGATATGAACTGGCCTCCGCAAATAAGAAAGAGGAATAAATCTCCACACACACACACCCCACACACCCATTACATTCTTCTTATTATTTTCCTTTGTAGAAACTTAAAAAGAAAAGTTTCTAACAGATAAATTCCAATTAGCCTGTGGTATGATAGGAATTAGAAATCAAAGTGTTAGGAGGAGGTTTAACTCTACCACATAGCCTACCCTGGATCTGGTCTGGATTCAATCAATGCATATTTTTATTAAAATAATGTATCATGAAAAGGAGAAGATGCATGTACCTCAGGAGGCAGAATATTAGGATAAATTAATTTGCATTTGGAAAGGTGAGCAAGACATTGTCCAGTTCAAGTTCTACTCTATGTTTTCCCTTTCTAATCATAAAACAGCCTTTTGAGTATGCCCTGTTAACGATTATGTTAGCTCTGCTTGTGTTATTAGGCTCTAAACTTTTCAATTAATAACATGGAAAAAATAAGAACCATGGAAAAGTGCCACACAGAAAGGCAGGCAGTTTTAACATGAGAAATATATCTCCCTGAAAAGAAGAGCTCTATTGATTTTTATAGCAGTAATAGGTTTTCTCTAATCCTGGCAGCAATGCAAAATCTACAGTAAATATAATTTTTTTAGAATATTGTTACTGATTCATTTTCCTCATGTCAAGAAATAAAAGCGTATTCTTAATGAATGAGAGACTTTTAGTGTAAAATATTTAGGGATGACAAGTTGGAATGCTTACTGCTTTTTTCCAGCTGAGGGGACTCTTTCATTTGTTTGCTTTTCATTTAAAAACCAATGAATAGACCAGAATTGGATTTATGATATGCAGAAAGTTTACTATAGTGACATTATATAGCACTTTTTAAAAAAAGAGAGAGAAGAAAAGTAATTATTTTCCACTATTAGCCTCAAAGTTTTGTATGCTAGGGGACACAGTTAATATTCCTGGGAATCAGAAATTAGGATAGCAAACCTTGGTTAAACTTAGGCAGGTTGTGGATTTTCATTTGATGAGTTCCTCTTCTCAACTTATGGCGTATATTATTAGCTTTTAATTATTTCACCCTTAAAAATTGTAGGAAGTATCAGCTACATTGGCAGAATGATTTTAAAAAAAGAGTATCAGCTGCTACAAGTTACCTATTCTTGATTTAACAGACATAGTACTAGGTAGGGGGAAGAATCCATATATCTTAAGTTAAAATTTCCTTTGAAGTGATTATTAGAGTCATTCATTAATTTATATTGGGGAAGAATGTTTGTCTCAGACATTGAAGCCTATAAATGGGCCAGTTCCTAACTCTTACATATTTTTGGGCACAGAGTTTAATTAGCACCAAGTTACTATTTTTTTGCTTATTTTAACTTTTATTTCTGGTCTGTCTTTTATAGTTATGTTTTTAGCGGGTTGAGCTATAGTTTCTTTTTACGTGAAGACCGATGCAAAGAATGAGTTAAGCAATTCTGCTTTCTCTTTGTTGTCTGTAACTTCCTTGCCGTCTTCTCTCATAAAAAGGGAGTTATAAATAGATAAATAGGGATGTGTGTTTGTGAATATATATGCAAACAAAGCATAGGGCAGTATATATTAGAGAAAATATATAGTTCTTTTGTCTGGAAACCCAAAGCTATCTTGACACTTCATTTTTTTTAGAACAACATATTTATTTTCATGGGGCAGCAATATCAGAGAGCTCCCTCTTTCTAGTCCACTTGTTCTAAATTTCCAAATTCTAAATAATGAGAAAACTACTGTTATTTTGTGAAATACCCAGCTGATGGAACTATTGCAATGAGGACACCCACAGGTATAGCCTAGTAGGGGACCCTGACAAAGCTGTTTACTAGCTAAACAAACAAATTTAATAAAACACATGGAAATGCATTTCCCAGCTAATCGGTCTTTGAAATAGTTTGATTGTTTCAGGAATGTACAATAAATCCTGAGCAGTTATCTCTTGTTACTTTGTCTATAAAATAACCCTGTCCACCTCCCTACCATTCAGCACTAGAACTGTTAACAATAAAAGAATAAATGCCAAGAAAATGCTATTCATTTATTATGGTGACGATTATTAAGCATTCATCAAGATAGTGCCTTAGGAAATGAATCTTTATGCTCTTTAATCCTTGGGTCTTTAACAAGTATAATTGAAAACCTCTGTCTGGAATACAAACAGGGCATGTTTTACCTCACTGAGCAGACATGATTGCTGTTGCTCAGTTGAAACCCTGTTGCTTCAACTATCCTGGGCTTTCAAATCACATTATGCCTCCTCTCTTCCTACTGCAGAGAATACAGTACGTGTGTGAGGCAGCAAGGAATGATAAAACAAACAAGGCAATGGAAAGACATCCCTTTTCTCTGTTCTACCCTGCACTCCCCACTTTGGTCAAGCAGGGTCATGAGAGACTACAGCTGACAAAGTGTAACTATATAATCCCCTCTGGTCCCTAATCTATTAGATAAAGGAGTCTGAAGTAAAAGCCAAGAGGAACTACTCACCAGATGTTTGATAAATTTACATTATTCCAGGCAATTTGAGGTAATGCAATCTTGACATCTGAGTGGTGTAATTACAAGAGATGTCACCAGCCCTTCTAAAACGCTCTTGCATCAATCACCAAAAACTGTTCCAGAAAGATCAAACATCAATCTGCTCCTCTCAGTGAGGGGGTGGGGAGGTGAAAATGGAGAACAGCTAAAGGCTGGGGTTGCTTCCTGACTTTAAATTAAACTACAACTTAGTTGTAGAAAGCAGAGGATATATGGGAACAATAAAAGACTGGGCTTTCTTTTTCTATTTTGGAAGATATATTGAGATAGTTGTTGGACAACATTATAATCACTGGTGCAGTTTATTGTATTGTTTTTATTTTTATTATTGCCTTTAAGTGTTACAATATATAGGGTGCCAAGTAAAGTGTATCAGATATATTTGCACTACATTACTAAAGTGTAAATTTTAAGTTTTAGAAGTACTATAATAGGTATTACTAAAGCTATTTCTGGAATAGGTGTATTTTTGAATATAATAATTTAAGCAAGGAATTAGAGGTAGGAAAATATATTACTAATATAATGATGCCTAATTATTAATATAATTATAATATAGTATATTCAAAGAAGTTCTATGTCTGTTCATTTCATCTAGCTTGCATGACGGGGTATTTTTTAGACTTAAGCTTTTATTTTTTTAAAAAAAGCAAATATGTTCTGATTGTGACTAATACTTTTTGAAATGTCTTATATAAAATAACAAGAGGCAATTCTGGATTTAGATGCAGTTTGTCAGCATAAATATATATAAAACACAGAAAATGTGTATTTAGAAAAATGAATGATGCATTTTTCATCAGGCAAATAATCTGCCAGAAATTTAGTTTAGAAGGAAACGAGAAAAGAAATGTTGCACCCCTTGTCTAACAATAACATACAGATTATATTGGATGCTTAATTTTTCAT
This sequence comes from Notechis scutatus, assembly GCF_049901735.1. Lineage (NCBI taxonomy): Eukaryota > Metazoa > Chordata > Lepidosauria > Squamata > Elapidae > Notechis > Notechis scutatus. Next base: position 134,603,011 of record NC_142011.1, on the reverse strand, counting down.
GTCTTGCTGTTCTTTTGGGATCATTCTGAATAATGTAATGGTCTTTGAGCAGGCAATTTTTTTATATTATTCAATTTGTTCTAATACCCTGATTTAGTAAGTATGCAGGTAGTTACTGCAGTGTGGAATTGACAAATTTGTGCCAACTTAACTATGCTTATACTTGGCAAACTACATTGCTTAACATTGGCAATCTTGTTTCAGAGATTAGTTGAACAGTAGATATGTGTGTTTATCTGTATGCAAGTGTGTGGACTGCCAGAAAGAGCCAATCAAATAATTCACATATCATTTTAACATTTTTTTCTGGTCAATTTTGACTCATTTAAGAGTTTTAGGGATACATAACATTTTCCCCTGTATATTCTTTCCTTTTCTTTTGGTGTGTGAGGGTAGAACTAAAAGTTAGCCAGATGTCTTTCCAATTACCACCATGGAGCCAATATCCCAAGTTTATCCCAGCAGAATTGTGTGGGATTCTTTATAATCACCACTCTGTGCAGGATTACACTGTATGTAGGCAATGCATAATAAAATCCCCACATGAATCCCTCTAAGCTGCTGAGCTGCACTTTGTGTTTACATGAGCCCAGAGATGTCAGGTGATTATCGCATGCATGCTATCGATTGAATTTTAATCAAAGAAACAGAGGACTGTAACACTGCTATATTCTGTAACATACTTATTGTCTCTGAAGTTGGGCTGATTTCTTCTAACACATCCCTGAAAGGAGAGGAGGCCCCCAAGCAATCCAGTGACTTACAAAAAACACCCAGAAGATTTATCTGAGCAAAGCTTACAACTCTGATCAAAGGACTATCATACCAGTCTCCAATTAAAACACACAGCAATTAACTGGAAGCCTTCAGATATAAAACTTCAAAAATAAAAAAAATAAATCATTGATGGTTGGGGTGGGTGAAAATATGCTCAACCAACAGCTGTTATAATTTGCTATAAAATTCATCCACAATGAGAGTTTGTCAAGATGGCAACAAGAGTCTGGTGATTTATAGGTTAGCTTTAATAATCACATACAAATTTTTATTTTATATGACTGGGAGTGAGAGGCCATTCAGTATAATTTATGAGATAATAGTCTGAAAGGTCTAGGAAAAATCGACAAAACTGATTGTTGTAATGACGAGGCAGTTGAGTTGTTTGATCATGAACAACTGAATTATGATGATCTTGTATTTATATACATTTTTAGTTATCCTCCATCATTGGTTAACTTTGGTTACTGCTTAACTTTCGTTACTGTTTAGTACAGTAATCCATACAATTAATTATCTCTAGTTAAAGTCTAACATATGTTTACTTCCCCTCTCTAATCCTCCTTTATCCATAGATTAGTGACTTTGTTTGCCTGAGTTGTATTTGCTTGGAAACATTCTTTATTTGAGGTTTGCCATCCGAGATTGGAACATTCCTGCAATTACAACTCTACATATCCTCGTTTTTTATTTTAAATGGAGGATTCAAAGATTTATAAATGTATCACAATTGCAGAGGGTTAAGAGAGGGGGAAGCGGGATGAAACAATGTGAATAAATTTGGAATACATTGAATAAAACAACAGGTTGCAATTAGTACAATAATAATAATTATAGCATAAAAGAAAAACTGTCTGAGCCAAGACCAATCAGGGAGCCAATTGGTTAGCCACTCAAAAGGTGAGTAATGAGCATGGATATTATTTTGAATGTATGATTGTAAATTGGCAAGCTCATCCTCAATAGTTTTATTCAAAGAATGAAAATGCACAGCACATCCACGGCGTCCAACTAATGTACAGAACCCTCCTTTATGGGCTAAAGGATAGTCTATGGCAAAACGCTGTTGTAAGACATCTTGATTTAAGTCTTCTATTTCATGCTGCAAATCACGAATAATAGCAGTGGTAGCATTGATGGATTTTTCAAGTCTGCAGGTGAGACCAAGAATAGATCATCTGTTTTCTTGAGCAATTATGCCAGGATAAGAGCCTAGAGTAAGGACTCCTGTAATGGCCCCTGCCAATGCACAGCCAAATGTAGAACCAGAAGACAATTGTGTGTCAATAATGACTTCATCATTACATGTAGGCCCCAGAGAGGAACGCCGCTGTCGAGTTGATGGGAGTGTACCTATTTGAACAGGTAGAGTAAAATAACCTATAGTTGCACATTGATAATTCTGAGGATGAACATTAGTAGCATATTTATCAAAAAAGAACCACATATTAGGATCCTTAAGCTGCCAACCAGCACATATCGATCCTGTATTAGATTGATCAGAGGCATTAAAAATAGGAAAATTGTCAGGATACATATCAGGAGCTATATTAATTCCATGCAAAGAAGAATTAAAGGTACCTGACAACCAATAGTAGTCAGAACAATAACTATAATTCCCTAGCTTTTTAAATATGTGCTGAGCAGCATCATAATCAGACCATTTATGAAGCCAAGTGTGTTTAGCGTGACAACAGAAACACAGACCCCTTGTAAATTGACTAACTTTCAAGTAACGCCAACGGACAGAATTCAATTGCATAGGGGGTGTAGAAAATAGCCAGGAGTGTGAAATAGATTGTAGTTGTGAGACAATAAATGTAGAAGACATGATCAAGTTAGGGGTAAAAGAAATTTGACCAAATGCCATTGGGGGCTCATAGTATAAAGTAATATTTGTGCCATGGGTCATAAACATGCATTGGGCATGATGAACCCACAAATTAGGGTTAAGATGAACCACAGAAGTGTCATTTTGAGCAGAAACACCATTAACCATAAACAAGAAAATACAAAATAAAATGGTAACAGAGTTAGCAATAATAATAGCAAAAACAGCAGCAACAAGATTTTCAGGAGTCTGAGGTAATGAGGCCTGTTGCAGTTGTTGTTGAGCTTGATATGTAGTAGATTTAACCTGGCCCCAAGTGATGGGTTGCAGGCGCGTCGACCTTGGAAGACGGACTTCCGTGTTCAGATGAAGATTGAAATCCGGAATCAGGTTGTGAAAGCCCTGATTCCATGCCATGATACGGACGAACACAGTGCGCTGGAGCCCACACTGCTTGTCAAGTAGAAGGATCTTCCATGGCGGCGTAACCGCGACCCCAGGTGATCAGCGGTGTAGGGCCTTTTCAGGTTGGATCTGGAGCTTGGCAATACTTTACCAAAGGCCTTGCTAAAGATTCAGTAGTTCAAAAATGCAAATTAACAGGTGAGTCTGCAAGAGAATCTAAAAAGGTTAAATAATTCCAAGTATATAATGCTACAGCAATGAGATTTTGAATCTTTCGCAGATGGTAAGGGCCAGACTCAGTTTGTAATTGTTTCTGAAGCAATGCCTTAAAAGTATGATGAGTTCGCTCAACTATAGCTTGGCCCTGAGAGTTATAAGGAATTCCGTGCACTAAAGTAATATTCCATTTCTGACAAAAGGTTTGAAATTCCTTACTAATATAAGTGGGGCCATTGTCAGTTTTAAACTGAGAAGGCCGACCCATTACAGCAAAAGAGGATAGGCAGTGAGAAATAACATCTGAAGTACGTTCATGTTTTGAAGCAATAACCCAAAGGAAGTGTGAATGAGTGTCAATAGATGTATGAAGATAACAGTATGGCTTAAAGGTTGAAAATTGAGTTACATCCATTTGCCAAATTTGATTAGCTTGGGTTCCTCGTGGGTTGACACCCACTGGAAAGGGAACTGTCAGTTGCTGACAAGCTGGACAAGCACGGACAATATCCTGGGCTTGAGATAATGAAATTTTAAATTGCTTTGCAAGCAATTTGGCATTTTGATGAAAATAAGAATGACTAGCAACAGGATCAGCAAACAAAGATGCAACATCCTTTAAGGATTCATCTGCCTTCCAATATCCTTCAGTCAAGGCATTAGTAAAGGGAGTATGACTTTGAATGTGTTCTACATACAAAGAATACAAGCGAGTTTCCAAACTATGTTTTTAAAGATAAAAACAAGGATAACAAATTCTTATCCAAAGAGAGAGCACAATAAGAAAAGGGAAGAGATTGCATAGCTAAATACATATATTGAGTATCAACGATCAAGTTAATAGGTTGGTCATTGAACAATCGTAAAGCCAAAATCACAGCAGCCAGCTCAGCATGTTGAGCTGAAGTCTGAGTGGCAGTAAATTTAGAATACCATTGTTGTTGAATCTGCCAGACAACCACACCCCTTGTAGGTGATCCATCAGTAAAGACTGTAAGAGCTTTAGAAATAGGATTTCGCACAAAAATGGAAGAAAAGGCTGGATTTAAAGTAGTAGTATCCACTATTCTAGGATCCTTGGGTTAAGAATACAACAAGTTTCCCACATATTGAGAAAAGGCTATCTGATATGATTCTGAAATCATAAAATGCTCATGTTCAACTTTTGTACGAGTGAAAGCTATGCTAATGAGATCCTGTCAAGATGTAAGGCTCATTTATGACCTTTAATAATCAAATCCTTTAATGCTGATTGATAAGGATAAATGTTTCTAGGCAGAGTAGCTGACAAATTAATCCATTCATGAATGTTGACCGCTTGCGGGGATGCATTAGAATAAAGACATCCCGTGGGTAAGGGTGTAGTGGGAAGAATAGCTAAGCAAAGTCCTATTGTTAAGGATGTTATCCTGTCCACATATCGATGCTTAAACTTATTCAATATTTCTTGAAGGCATGTTCTTTGAGGATCAGTTAATACAACTAGATCTCCTAGTGATTGTGCTCCCTTCAAAGACTGAAATAAGGGCAACATATCACCAGTTGTAATGTAGAAGAATGGGCGTGCCCAATTAATAATTCCAAGTAATTTTTGCCATTGTACTAATGTATATGATTTCTGTACTTGTAATTCAGAAAGAATTGGAATGGAGGAATTGTGCAACATTCTATGTTTCCCATTTTTCTTTTTTATAACAAAAACAGGAGTATTCCAAGGACTAGTAGAAGGTTCTATATGACCAGCAGCCAATTGTTCTTGAACCAATTGTTGTAAAGCAGTGAGTTTTCCCCTTGATAATGGCCATTGTCCCACCCAAACCAGTGTAGAACAGAGCCATTTAAGAGGAAGAGCCATCATCAAGAATCAAATGGGCATTAAGAAGAGAAAGGATATCACGGCCCCAAATATTAGTATGAATATCTAGAATGTATGGTTGTAGGAAAAAGGACTTACCAGCAGATGTTGTAACATTAATTTCTTGAACACTCTGCCAAGCAACTGTAGAACCTCCTATTCCCCACAATGAAGAAACTGTCGTTTTTGGCCACTGTACTGGCCACTGTAAAGAGGAGATGACAGTAACATCGGCTCCAGTATCCAATAACCCTTGAAATGGTTGTTTATTAAGGAAAAGCATTAACAAAGGACGAGAGGAGTTCAGCTGATGAAGTAAGCCTACAGATAAAGAAGTTGATCCAAATCCTGCATCCCCACAATTACCTATACCAGAAGATGGAATTTCATGTGGAAGAAGCAATTGAGCAACAGAAGAATTACAAGGAAGAACTTGAGGAAGATTCACCCAAATCTGAATCATGAGGATACCAGTGTAATATGAATCTATTACCCCAGGCACAACAAAATAACCCTTTTTGTGTGCAGAAGAACGAGGCAAAATTAAGCCAACTAATCCCGAAGGAAGAGGACCTTTAAATTGAGATGGAACTATTTTAACTTCCATGAGAAATTTAAACTCAATTTCCTCTTGAGTGATTAAATCGATTCCAGCGCTACTGGCTGTGGCTGGGGAGGAGTGAGAGAGACTGCTGGAGGAGTCAAGTAATATTTGCTTCCAGTCTTCAGGGATCATTGTATAACCATTTTTTATTCCTTCTACAAGTCCTCTTGTAAAATTACCACTAATCCCATAGTCTGTAACTGCATTTTTTTTAACTCTCTTAAGATCTGATAAGGCAGACCCTCCCATTCTGCTACTTGCAATCCAAGCTGTGGCCCCTGACCAGGACGATATTGTACTGGACAAACAGACAGTAATTCTGCAAGTTCTGTTCCTGAAACAGAGGCATCCCTTTTACAAGTCTCTACCATTTTCTGGAAAGAAGACTGAACAAGAGTCAGGAGGCTTTTGCTCTGTATCTGCAGGAGCTGAGGGAATTGAAGACATATATTCAGGTGAAGAAGGGGGACAAATGACAGCATTAGTATAACGTGAAGGTGGAGGTGTTAAAAGAGAAAGTTCATTGTGACCAAATTTTTCAATTGCATGCCTACATAAATGCGACACATGCAAAACTTCTATTTTTGCTCGAGGTTCAGTATGCAATGTTTTCCAAATACATTCCCAATCAGTTAATTTTAAAGACCCCTTTTCTGGGTACCATAGGCACTGAGCTGCAATCTCCTGGACCAGCCTTAAGAGATTTCTCTGTGGTACCTCGGTATTATTTTTCTTCAACAAAAAGCCTAATTCATCTACATGCTTCCTTTGTTCCTCAGAAAGCGAAGACCCCATACTTACAGAAACCAAAAGGTTGAAGAAACCACAAAGGGTTGAAGGTGCACCAAATCCTTGCCAGACAAATTAAGAGGGTCCCTGTTCAGGCGCCACTTGTTGTAATGACGAGGCAGTCGAGTTGTTTGATCATGAACAACTGAATTATAATGATCTTTATTGGAGTATAGTCTTGTATTTATATACATTTTTTAGTTATCCTCCATCATTGGTTAACTTTGGTTACTGCTTAACTTTTGTTACTGTTTAGTACAGTAATCCATACAATTAATTATCTCTAGTTAAAGTCTAACATATTTTTACTTCCCCTCTCTAATCCTCCTTTATCCATAGATTAGTGACTTTGTTTGCCTGAGTTGTATTTGCTTGGAAACATTCTTTATCTGAGGTTTACCATCCGAGACTGGAACATTCTTGCAATTACAACTCTACAACTGATCCCTCTAATGCACATAGATCTTGTTCGTAAGAGTTATCCCAGTGGTTTGCCCATGTGTTCTATTATGACCCTATATTCATATGTTTCTTTTGGGTTGGCTTGTTGATTCTATGTTTTATTATAGATCTTAGTATTATCTGAATGAAAAATTACAAACCTAAAGAAAAATCAGTGGATGGCTATAGCTGAACCTACATAAGTAGAAACTGGAAGACAAATAGAGAAGGGCCATGAAGAAGAAGCAATAATACTCTGCTTATTATTTGGGAGTAGAAGTCCTTTTTAAATAAGATACTGAAATCTGACTCCGAATTTTATGAAAGTTTTTTTTTAATCTACAAAAGACTCTTCTGTCATCCAATGATAATCTGCCAGCTAAAAATGTTTCTCATGAATTGAATTGCCTTGACAATAGGTTCTGATATTTTTAAATATGTGATTATTATTACCTTTATTGTCAGAGTACAACATGTGTACAATGAGATTGGCTGAGCCTTCCTTCATGCACTCCCCTCCAACATAACTCACAGTGAGGACAGAAGTCCCTAACCCAGTCCCAATCTTATTACACTATGTGACCTTGTTGCACAATGTGCCGGCCCTGCAAGTCTGTCATACTATGTTGACATGAGGTTATTTTCTGTTCAGAAGTCTGACAGCCCACGGGTAGAAACTGTTCTTCAGCCTGTTGGTGAGGCTGGCTATGCTTCTATATCTCCTACCCAATGGTAGGAGAGTGAAGAAGTGCTGACCGGGATGTGAGTCATTCCTGAGAATTTTCCTCATTCTTCTAAGGCAGCGAGCCCTACAAATGTCATCTAGTGGTATCAGCCCATGATATTTTGTGCGGTGCTCACCAGCCTCTGTAATGTCTTTCTATCCGCAGCTGTCAAGCCACCATACCACACCGAAATGCAATATGTGAGGACACTTTCTATTGTGGACGGATAAAAGGAGGTCATCAGTCATTATTCCACTTTATTCTTTCGCAAGATCCTAAGGGCTTTTTAGGCCACTTGGGTTGTGTTGATTTTCCAGGTAAGATCTTTGCTGAAATAGACTCCCAGGAATTTAAAGGAGGAAACTCTCTCCACACACACCTCCCCCATTTAAAAATAGACAGTAATGATTTGAAAAATTTCTAAATCTTCTCATGGAACCCTAATATCCTAAAGATCTTTTCAGATTCTATATGTGCTTTGTCCACTTACCCTTATTTTAAAGCTTTTATATGCATACAGTGAAGATATCTGTGTTTCAGCTTCAGGACCATAGACAGCAGTCCTATACAGTAACCAAGACCAAAATCATTCTAGCATTGACTAGAGCAGGGGTCGCGAACCTTTTGGATCTCAGGGACCACCAAACTCATACTCTTAAATCCCAAGGACCACTAATATGATTTTTTTTTAATATATTTAATATATTTTTATGTTAAATATAAATTATATATATATACATACATTTTATGTTAAATATAAATTATTGGATGCCACTCCAGGGGCTTTTCAGCAGTCATCTGCCTGCAGAAGGACTGCCGCTCTTGGTGATTAATTGGGGGAGGGAGGGGGAGAAAGTGGGAGCTCCTTTCAGATCCTGGGTGGAGGGTTGAGAGGCTCAGATCTGCAGCTGAGGAAAAGCTGGGGGGGCTCTTCCAGCGTCATCTGGAGACAGGCAAGGAAAGGTGTCCCTGGAGGTACTTTGCTTGCTTTAGCACTTTGCTGCCAAACCCAGCCACAGCCAGTGATTATTTGGGGGTGGGGAGGGGAGAGAAAGCATCTCTCTACCAGGGGAGGAAAGGAGATGAAACTGTTAGGAATGTAAGTCACCTAACAGTTGGGTTGGAAATATATAAACCAGGATAGACATTTTAATACTGTCTCTTTAAGGGAATGCTAAAATTGTAATTGGGTGTGGTTCCTCAAATGGCCATAAAATGGAGCCAGAAACCTGGGTTGCTCTGTCCTGTTGTTGAGAGTGTTGCCGTTCCTGCATTTCTCTATTGACTGTTACTGATCATTGTTATTGTTGGATTTGATATGAGTCTTTTACTGAACTGTTTTTGTTACTGGACTTTGTTATGTGGATTATCCCTGGACTGAAAACTGACTGCTTTAACCATGAATGACTTGGACTGTTTTTTGAACTTTGCTTAACCATTTACTGGAAGTAAAAACCTACATTTTACTATACAGTGTATCTGTATACTGGTTGTGTGTTATTCTTCACCACTCTCACTACATCTCCCTGTGAGCACTCATTCTCCTAACGGGGAATTACCTAAACAATGGGATCTAATCTACCACACCAATCTACCATGCTCCAGGAGTTCTTCGAAATCATCAAATGCTCCCACTTGCAGTTCCCGTGCCTCCTGCCTCAGATCCCTGAGATGCATGCTCCCACACATGATGGCGATGGTGGCAACAACAGTCCCTTCCCCCAGTGCCTGCTGTCAGCTCTCCCCATTAGTTTTCTAGCTTTGAATTGCTCCCGGCTCTCTCTCTTTCCTCCCCCTGCCCACGTGCAGGAAGGAAAGGAAAGGGAGATGGTGCACAGCTCTCCTCTTTTCCAGCCCTTGCTGCCTTTCCCAACATCAAAGCCTCGGAAACGCAGGCAAAGCCACAATAGCGGTAGCGACCTGAGTTGCTTGCTTCTCCACTACTGCCTCCTCCTCCTCCAGCACTACTTCCTTCTCTGAGTAGGGCAATTCTTAACTAACCGAGCATGCTAAGGCAACTCACAACGCTACTGCTGCAGTGGCTTTGCCTGCAATTCAAATCTAGAGAACTAATGGGGAAGAGCTGACAGCAGGCACTGGGGGAGGGGACTGCTGTTGCTGCCGCTGCTGGGTGTAGGAGCTGGTTGGTGCATGCATCTCAGGGGCCTGACTCTAGGGTCCCTTGGAGAGCCAGGAGGCACAAGAACTGAGCGGGCCAGATTAATTGCTTTGGGAGGGTCATTTCTTCTTTGGCGACCGCTGGACTAGAGCACCCAGCCAGCTTTACATCTTGGCCAGAAGGCTGCCAATCTCTCAGAATAATAATTGACTTCACAAATGACTGTTAGCATTTAAGTCTGTAGTTGCTGACTTCATTTGCCTATGTAGGAGGGGAAGGCAGGAAAAAAACATCTTGATCACAAGTGCTTTTTCAGAATCTAAAATAATTATTCTACTGTCCATCCTTCAAAATTAGTAGATAGTGACACTTTTCTGAAATAGGATGTGATTTTGAGGATTCATCCTGACATTCAACTGTTTTTCTAAAGCTTCTAGCATCTGTTTCCATGATCATAAATTATTCTAGGTATATCAGAAATGTACAAAGTGCCCCTGATTGCCACTAAGTGGTTTTGGAATCAGAAACAAGATTGATTAAAATGATAATCTTTTAGTTGAAAGAACTGAACAAAAGGACTAAATAAACTCTGTGGCTATGTTCATATGCACCTGCCATTTATCTTACTGATATAGATAACTGTATAGAGATCATATTTTTAAAAATAGCATTATTTTGCTTAGTTTGAGAAATATAGGCCAGAAAAATATATTCTGTCTTTTTTCTCTTGGAGAACAAAGGAGAATTGAAAATAAAGATGGGAAAACTTCATCTTACATCTTTTATCTGTTCCTTGCTTTTAACCCATTGTCCATAAATCCAATTTCAAAAATAAAATAAAATAGAGTGGGTTTGTTTAGATCCCCAATTCATCATGGCAGATATCAAGATAACAAAGTAGTGGCTAGCAGTATTTCTACAGAAATAACATAGATCCTATCTCAAGATTTAAACAAAACAAAACAGTGTATTATCTTCAAAATAGGCCTGATATTAGAGGGTATCACATAAAAAGAAGACACTCTATTTCCATATTTCATATTCTTCCCCAAATGAAGCATTTCAAGTTAATTCAAACTTTAATAATTTTCTAGAAGAATAAACAAGTCCATTCTAATGAACTGTATGAGGATTTAATTAAATACTTACTAACATGCTGAAGAGTATTTTAATAAGATGAAAGTTTTTTTAATCTACATCTTCTTGATAGGACAATAAAGCCACCAACTTCCAGAAGCATGATAAACCAGTCTCAAAAGCAGCTATTAATCATTTCTTGTATCAAATCATATGGTATCCATTTTGTAATAACCTCAGACTGAAAATGTTAGTGAATTATAACATGCCTTTTCAATCTGTGACTAGGGTCCATTGGAATTTCTTAGAAGAATATAAAGTTTTCATAATGAGATCAATATTATAGAACAAGCAATCTTCTGTTCCCCATCTTCTTATGGTATATAAAACACAGAGAAATCATGGTGTATAACTCACATGTCATAGAGGAGAACATAAAGTTTACTAAAATGCCATTTATAAACTATGCATGGGATACTTCAAATTTTTAGGCAACATATGGTGATTTCTTGATATTAGCTCATTCTTTCCTCACTAAATGTTTTTTTTTTTTTGAAAGAGTTAGAGATATAGAGAGCATGTAAAAGCTAATAACTGAGAGAGAATGGAAAGTTACTAAAGATGGTATGAATACTGGTTTGTGTATATCTGGAGAAGGCTATAGAGAAAATTGTATTTCCAGCAAAAATAAGAATTCAGGTTTTGTGCAAGTAAAGAATAAGAACAAATAAGGCTCCCTGAAAATATGCCACATGGAAGCTACAGGTCATAGCATCAACTTCAATGGCACCAAAACCCTGGCCACTATGGAAAACCCTAGCCACAGAGTCATCAGAGAAGCCATAGAGATTGAAAAAGACCAGAAAGCATGAACAGAAGAGATGATTCCACCAGGCTGTCAATCATTTGGAAGCCTGCACTCACAAACAAAAAAATCTCCACACCACAAGCCAGGCAAACACCTGGGCACAAACAGATCCCCCTGATACCTCCAGCTCAAACACACCCCAACCAGGCACCCAGATGAAACCCAGCTTCCTAACTAATGATAGCCGTCCATTTACCCGAAGCCAAGCTGCACTAAAGACCTCCATTAAAGTAACACAATGCTGCCAGCCAATCAAGATACAAAAGAGCCAAAAACAGACAGAAGATATTAGAGACACCAATCAAGCAGAACACAGCAAACTCCGAGACCAATAAACACAGACCAAGACTCCCAACCAATCAGGATGAAGAAAAAACCATTCTGGCACAGCAATAGGCTGCCCCAAATTTAAATCTGAAACCACTGTAAAAGTCTGACTCACAGATGAACACTATACAGAAGCCTGATGATGGCAGATGAGATTCTGCTGAAACGTTGCTACAACTTTAAAAGAACTACAATGACGTGGGAAAATACCGAACCAAGCCGAACACCATATATACACACACACACACACACACACACACACACACACATTATACACACACACACACACACACACACACACACACTTATTTAATTATGACAAAAATGTAAATGCTTAATGATAACAAAATAAAATTTTCCATGCTGGAAGCCTCTCCCCACCTGGCACCTTCCAAAGACACAGAAGAGCGGGCTGTGTGTGTGTGTGTGTGTGAGAGAGAGAGAGAGAGAGAGAGCTGAGGGGCCTCAGGGCAACTGCTGCTGGGAGAAGCAGAGGCAGAAAGGGGGCAGCGCCCCTTGGATGCCACTCCAGGGGCTTTTCAGCAGTCATCTGCCTGCAGAAGGACTGCCGCTCTTGGTGATTAATTGGGGAGGGGAGGGGGAGAAAGTGGGAGCTCCTTTCAGATCCTGGGTGGAGGGTTGAGAGGCTCAGATCTGCAGCTGAGGAAAAGCTGGGGGGCTCTTCCAGCGTCATCTGGAGACAGGCAAGGAAAGGTGTCCCTGGAGGTACTTTGCTTGCTTTAGCACTTTGCTGCCAAACCCAGCCACAGCCAGTGATTATTTGGGGGTGGGGAGGGGGGGGAGAAAGCATCTCTCTACCAGGGGAGGAAAGGAGATGAAACTGTTAGGAATGTAAGTCACCTAACAGTTGGGTTGGAAATATATAAACCAGGATAGACATTTTAATACTGTCTCTTTAAGGGAATGCTAAAATTGTAATTGGGTGTGGTTCCTCAAATGGCCATAAAATGGAGCCAGAAACCTGGGTTGCTCTGTCCTGTTGTTGAGAGTGTTGCCGTTCCTGCATTTCTCTATTGACTGTTACTGATCATTGTTATTGTTGGATTTGATATGAGTCTTTTACTGAACTGTTTTTGTTACTGGACTTTGTTATGTGGATTATCCCTGGACTGAAAACTGACTGCTTTAACCATGAATGACTTGGACTGTTTTTTGAACTTTGCTTAACCATTTACTGGAAGTAAAAACCTACATTTTACTATACAGTGTATCTGTATGCTGGTTGTGTGTTATTCTTCACCACTCTCACTACATCTCCCTGTGAGCACTCATTCTCCTAACGGGGAATTACCTAAACAATGGGATCTAATCTACCACACCAATCTACCATGCTCCAGGAGTTCTTCGAAATCATCAAATGCTCCCACTTGCAGTTCCCGTGCCTCCTGCCTCAGATCCCTGAGATGCATGCTCCCACACATGATGGCGATGGTGGCAACAACAGTCCCTTCCCCCAGTGCCTGCTGTCAGCTCTCCCCATTAGTTTTCTAGCTTTGAATTGCTCCCGGCTCTCTCTCTTTCCTCCCCCTGCCCACGTGCAGGAAGGAAAGGAAAGGGAGATGGTGCACAGCTCTCCTCTTTTCCAGCCCTTGCTGCCTTTCCCAACATCAAAGCCTCGGAAACGCAGGCAAAGCAACAATAGCGGTAGCGACCTGAGTTGCTTGCTTCTCCACTACTGCCTCCTCCTCCTCCAGCACTACTTCCTTCTCTGAGTAGGGCAATTCTTAACTAACCGAGCATGCTAAGGCAACACACAATGCTACTGCTGCAGTGGCTTTGCCTGCAATTCAAATCTAGAGAACTAATGGGGAAGAGCTGACAGCGGGCACTGGGGGAGGGGACTGCTGTTGCTGCCGCTGCTGGGTGTAGGAGCTGGTTGGTGCATGCATCTCAGGGGCCTGACTCTAGGGTCCCTTGGAGAGCCAGGAGGCACAAGAACTGAGTGGGCCAGATTAATCACTTTGGGAGGGTCATTTCTTCTTTGGCGACCGCTGGACTAGAGCACCCAGCCAGCTTTACATCTTGGCCAGAAGGCTGCCAATCTCTCAGAATAATAATTGACTTCACAAATGACTGTTAGCATTTAAGTCTGTAGTTGCTGACTTCATTTGCCTATGTAGGAGGGGAAGGCAGGAAAAAAACATCTTGATCACAAGTGCTTTTCAGAATCTAAAATAATTATTCTACTGTCCATCCTTCAAAATTAGTAGATAGTGACACTTTTCTGAAATAGGATGTGATTTTGAGGATTCATCCTGACATTCAACTGTTTTTCTAAAGCTTCTAGCATCTGTTTCCATGATCATAAATTATTCTAGGTATATCAGAAATGTACAAAAGTGCCCCTGATTGCCACTAAGTGGTTTTGGAATCAGAAACAAGATTGATTAAAATGATAATCTTTTTAGTTGAAAGAACTGAACAAAAAGGACTAAATAAACTCTGTGGCTATGTTCATATGCACCTGCCATTTATCTTACTGATATAGATAACTGTATAGAGATCATATTTTTAAAAATAGCATTATTTTGCTTAGTTTGAGAAATATAGGCCAGAAAAATATATTCTGTCTTTTTCTCTTGGAGAACAAAGGAGAATTGAAAATAAAGATGGGAAAACTTCATCTTACATCTTTTATCTGTTCCTTGCTTTTAACCCATTGTCCATAAATCCAATTTCAAAAATAAAATAAAATAGAGTGGGTTTGTTTAGATCCCCAATTCATCATGGCAGATATCAAGATAACAAAGTAGTGGCTAGCAGTATTTCTACAGAAATAACATAGATCCTATCTCAAGATTTAAACAAAACAAAACAGTGTATTATCTTCAAAATAGGCCTGATATTAGAGGGTATCACATAAAAAAGAAGACACTCTATTTCCATATTTCATATTCTTCCCCCAAATGAAGCATTTCAAGTTAATTCAAACTTTAATAATTTTTCTAGAAGAATAAACAAGTCCATTCTAATGAACTGTATGAGGATTTAATTAAATACTTACTAACATGCTGAAGAGTATTTTAATAAGATGAAAGTTTTTTTAATCTACATCTTCTTGATAGGACAATAAAGCCACCAACTTCAGAAGCATGATAAACCAGTCTCAAAAGCAGCTATTAATCATTTCTTGTATCAAATCATATGGTATCCATTTTGTAATAACCTCAGACTGAAAATGTTAGTGAATTATAACATGCCTTTTCAATCTGTGACTAGGGTCCATTGGAATTTCTTAGAAGAATATAAAGTTTTCATAATGAGATCAATATTATAGAACAAGCAATCTTCTGTTCCCCATCTTCTTATGGTATATAAAACACAGAGAAATCATGGTGTATAACTCACATGTCATAGAGGAGAACATAAAGTTTACTAAAATGCCATTTATAAACTATGCATGGGATACTTCAAATTTTTAGGCAACATATGGTGATTTCTTGATATTAGCTCATTCTTTCCTCACTAAATGTTTTTTTTTTTTTGAAAGAGTTAGAGATATAGAGAGCATGTAAAAGCTAATAACTGAGAGAGAATGGAAAGTTACTAAAGATGGTATGAATACTGGTTTGTGTATATCTGGAGAAGGCTATAGAGAAAATTGTATTTCCAGCAAAAAATAAGAATTCAGGTTTTGTGCAAGTAAAGAATAAGAACAAATAAGGCTCCCTGAAAATATGCCTTAATGAAGAAGTTGGCTTTCTGCACCATTCTTAATTTCACTATGATAGGACTAAGCCAAGCAACCAGTCACCCCCAAAAATAAAGGATATAAAATACCAGGCTTCAGTTAATAAGTTGCTTACAGAACTTAATTTTCTGCAGGCTGAGGATAGCATTTTTCAAAGCTAGACATATCTGTATTGCTGTAAGTACAAAACACATAACACCATTAATCAAGCACACTGTCCACATGCTGACAGAAAGATTTAATCCATTGCTTACTGTTATGAACTAAAGCAAACACGTTAGCTTAAAAACCCTAATAGTTTTATCCTACAGCAGGCTTGTAAACCTGCACTTCTGATTGGCCCGCGAATAGCGAGCTGTGATTGGCCATCTCTGGCTGATCTGATTGGCTGACAGCGGGTCACCCCTGATTGGACGCTTTTAGCGCGGGTAACTTAAATCATTGGTTGTTGTGGCTGCAGCCAGCTCTATAAAAAGAGCTGCTGCTGCCCATTTATTTGCTCTGTTCTGAAGTCACTAATAAAGAGTTGAAGTCACAGTTCAATGCCACGTCTCCGTTCCTTGCGCCCATGCTCAGGACTTAACACTGGCGACGAGGATGGGATACGGAGACGATAGAGCTGACTGAGCACTCATCGAGCATTACAGAGCACGTGGCTGAGAGCGCAAGCAACAAATGGCAGGATGACCAGCGGCGCCATACCACCCACTCCATTTGACCTGGCAAACGAAGACTGGGACTCGTATATGGACCGGTTCCAGATGTTCCTGGAGACCAACAATCTGAAAGATGCTACGCCTGGCAAGAAATGAGTGGTATTCCTGACCCATTGCGGGCCCACCGTTTTTAAAATGGCAAAGGCGTTTGCAAAACTGGCGGAGGTGAAGACAATGGATTGGGATAACCTCGCGCCGATCCTCCGGGCCCATTATGCACCCGTGGTGCCAACACTCATCCGAAGACACGAGTTTTACCAGAGAGACCAACGGAAAAATGAGAGTGTTGGAGACTTAAGTCGCTGACCTCCGGAACCTGGGTGGACTCTGTGGTTTCGCAAACCTCGAGGAAGCCATGAGAGATCGAATAGTTCTGGGATTAGATGACCACACGACACAGAGCAAGATTATGGCGAAAGGAGACATCAGCCTCGCAGATGTCATCGGCGATGCTACTGCAGCAGAAGCAACCAGGAAGTCAGCCGCTTGAATGCGCCAAGCGAACGCACCGCACCGCCAACTCGCTAGTGACAGTATGCCTTCCTCTGAGAGGCACACTACTACCGCCCATCATGAAGACCTCGAATCCTCATCAGACAGTGAGGAAGAGGAGGTCAACCGGCTCCGGTCAGAACGCGACCAACGAGACCAACGGAACCAGAGACTCCCGCGCC
This sequence comes from Notechis scutatus, assembly GCF_049901735.1. Lineage (NCBI taxonomy): Eukaryota > Metazoa > Chordata > Lepidosauria > Squamata > Elapidae > Notechis > Notechis scutatus. Next base: position 134,585,875 of record NC_142011.1, on the reverse strand, counting down.
AATGCGCTGGTTGCGGGGCAAACCACCCGTGGTCAGACTGCAAATTCCTCGATGCACTCTGCCACTCCTGTGGAAAGAGAGGCCACATCGCAAAGGTCTGCAGAAGCAAGCGGGGGTCCAGTCCAATCCGGAGGGAGAATAATCTCTGCCAGGCTATAGGCAACCCACCTGTAAATCGGGACCGCCTGAACCACCAATGGAACAACCACTACTACAGAAATCGAGCACCTGCCACTTCAACTAGGCGAGAAGAGGCACACCAAACCATCACTATCGGCCACGCTTCGTCCCTGGATGCAAGGAAGATCCGAGTAAGGGTCGCTATTGAGAATCGACCTTGCGTGATGGAAGTCGACTCAGGGTCGTCCCTATCGATGGTCTCCTGGAAAACCCTCAAACAGCTGATCCCTGCCATCCGTTGCCAGGATCTCAGCACTCAAAAAATCATATTAAAAGACTACCAAGGAAACAGAATTCCGGTTGTCGGTTCCAGCCACGTCCAAGTATCCTTCAAAGACCGCATCGCAACGCTACCTCTGACCGTCGTCGATCGTGACCGACCCAGTTTGTTAGGTTTACAGTGGTTCGCCCCACTCGGAATTGAACTAGCTGGCATCCACCAAACCGGAAGCCATGACTGGGAAGAGGCCCTCGTCCAGGAATTCCAGGACGTTTTCACAGAGAAGCTAGGCAAGTACAAGGGAACCCCTATATCGTTTAATCTCAGCCCCGATGTAGCTCCCATTCGCCTTAAGCCTCGTCAGGTGCCTTTTGCACTCAAGCCAAAGATTGACGAGCAACTGGACAAATTAATAGCCCAGGGTGTGTTGGAACCGATTGACCACGCCCGATGGGAGACCCCAATAGTAACACCCATAAAGCCAGATGGATCGTTAAGAATTTGTGGGGATTACCGGGCCACCCTAAATCACGCGCTTCAGCAGAGCGCTTACCCAGTACCTGTGGTTCAACACCTTCTTCACTCCCTGGGTGGCGGAAAAATATTTGCGAAATTGGACTTAGCTCAGGCGTACCAACAGCTACCCGTAGATGCGAAGACTGCAGAAGCCCAGACTATAGTCACACACAGAGGTGCCTTTAAGTGCAATAGACTCCAATTCGGAGTAAGCGTGGCACCGGGCATTTTCCAAAGTCTGATGGAGAGACTATTACAAGGCATAAAAGGGGTCGTGCCTTATTTTGATGACATCTTAATAGCTGCCCCTACTAGAGAATTATTAGAAAAACGACTCAGAATGGTTCTCCAAAAATTTAAAGACACCGGCCTGAAGGTAAAAAAAGACAAGTGTCAACTTTGTACGGAGAGGGTTGAGTTCCTTGGATACCTTCTTGACAGACAGGGAATCCACCCTACCGAAAAAAAACTAACTGCAATCAAAAACGCCCCAAGACCTAGAAATAAGACAGACCTCCAAGCCTTCCTGGGACTCATTAACTTTTATAACATCTTCTTGCCCCAGAAGGCGACCGTGGCTGAGCCCCTACATAGACTTCTTGACAAAAAGGCTTCCTGGGTCTGGGGACAGCGTGAAGAATGAGCATTTCAACAAGTAAAAGATCTCTTAACTTCCGATGCTGTATTAATACAATACAACGAGACTCTACCCTTAACGGTTACCTGTGACGCCTCACCATTCGGAGTAGGAGCCATATTAAGCCACGTCCTGCCAAACGGTACTGAGGCACCTATTGCGTTCTTTTCGAGAACTTTATCTAAGACTGAAAGGAACTATAGCCAACTTGATAAAGAGGCTCTCGCCATTGTGTCTGCAATCAAACGTTTCCATGAGTATGTTTATGGAAGACCCTTTGCCATAATTACAGACCACAAGCCATTACTTGGCATTTTAGCGGGAGACAAACCAACTCCCCACATCTTATCACCAAGAATGACACGTTGGTCAGAGTTTTTAGCCACATACGACTACCAACTGCAACACCGTCCGGGAAAAGCCATCCCCCACGCTGACGCCTTGAGCCGTTCTCCGCTACCAGAAGTCATAGATGACCCAGCTCCAACCCTAGCCGTATTGCAAATCGAGACTCTTCAGTCACCACCGCTGACCGCACGAGACATCGCCTCGGAAACGAAGAAGGATCCTTCTTTGGCACGAGTCCTCAGCTGGGTGGAACGAGGTTGGCCTGACAACGAACCCAACGACACCTTCAAGCCGTTCAGAAACCGACAGACAGAACTGTTCTCTCAAAAGGGCTGCATCTTGTGGGGAGACAGAGTCGTCATCCCGGAGAGACTACAACATAAAGTTTTAAAAATGTTGCACGATGGACATCCAGGCATCGTGCGGATGAAGGCATTGGCAAGGAGTTACGCGTGGTGGCCAGGCATAGATAAGCAGATAGAAGCCTGGGTGGCCACGTGCAGCAAGTGCCAGGAGACTCGCGCCGCTCCTCCCAAAACACCCCCAACTCAGTGGGAAACACCTCGTGGTCCCTGGTCCCATATCCACATCGATTTTGCGGGACCCACAAGAGGACACACTTTCCTTCTAACAGTGGATGCCTATTCCAACTGGCTCAAGGTCCACAAAATGAAAAGCACCACCACGGACGCAGTCACTAAAAAACTGAATAAGCTATTCGCTACCCACGGATTGCCGGATGTCCTGGTCTCCGATAATGGCCCCCAATTCACTGCCCTGGCATTCGAACAGTACCTAGCAGACCGGGGCATCCGCCATGCCTTAACATCGCCAGCTCACCCTGCGGCCAACGGCAGGGCTGAGCGAATGGTCCAATTTGTAAAGAAAACTTTACACAAGATGGAACATGGAGACATTGACGACAAGATAACCAGGATGCTTCTCCTCCAACATATCACTCCAAGCAGCACCACAAACAGAACCCCGGCCGAACTTCTGATGGGCCGAAAACTTCGCTCACATCTTGATCGCCTTCACCCTGCCTACACACCAGAACAACCCCTGGGGTCCAGCAGCAAGTGTCGTACATTCCAGGTAGGCGACTCCGTTTTTGCAAAAAACTTCTCGGGTGACCCATTGTGGGTCCCCGCTACCATAACGCAACTTACGGGGCCCCGATCCTACCGTCTACAAACTGCTGATGGAAAAATGTGGAAATGCCACATTGACCAACTTCGTTCCAGACTGGCACCTGACTGGGGGAAGGGAAACCGAGGGGGCCAGAAAAGAGATAGAGTATGACCCCACGTTTGAAAACCAGCAAGCAGCACAACCAGCCAGGGATACTCACCGTCCGAGGAAGAACCAAGCCAGGGGATTGCCTCACCACGGAGCAGCCCTGCGTCAGAAACGGAACCAGGGAACCCAGATGACAGCATTGGCGAGGGCAGAGATGACAACCCCGAGTCACAAAGCGAAGCGGTGGGACCGTCTTCGCCGCTGAGGGCGGCAAACAGCCCACCGGAACCAGGGTCGGGGCAGGAACCAGTAGAGCAACGCAAATCAAATAGACAGGTAAAACGACCTGCCTATTTACGAGATTACGTCACCCCACCCCTCAGACGGAACCTAGGGGGGAGGGGTGTTATGAACTAAAGCAAACACATTAGCTTAAAAACCCTAATAGTTTTATCTTACAGCAGGCTTGTAAACCTGCACTTCTGATTGGCCCGCGAATAGCGAGCTGTGATTGGCCATCTCTGGCTGATCTGATTGGCTGACAGCGGGTCACCCCTGATTGGACGCTTTTAGTGCAGGTAACTTAAATCATTGGTTGTTGTGGCTGCAGCCAGCTCTATAAAAAGAGCTGCTGCTGCCCATTTATTTGCTCTGTTCTGAAGTCACTAATAAAGAGTTGAAGTCACAGTTCAATGCCTCGTCTCCGTTCCTTGCGCCCATGCTCAGGACTTAACACTTACATCTTCTTATACTGTAAATTCTACAGGGTATTAGGCCAACTTACATTCTGCCCCTATTAGGCAGAGTCTTTAGAAAGCCAGATAATTTCTATGTGACTCTTCTAGAATATTTAATGCACCTTCTTCAAGAACATTTCATTAATTTTATTCCCTTTGCCATTCAATAGCCGAATTCTATTGCTGTGATGAAAATAAGGTATAATTGATCATAGGAATAATCACTTCTGTCTTATTCATTACTTCAGATGTAATATATAGATCCTCACCTATCTTGCTTTAGGGGACAAGAATTTCTACTCCATAATTGTAATAGTTTAGACTGATACTTGCTATTTATTAACATATGGTACTTAACCTATGATACACTTTTATTATAGGACTCCTTGTTATTTCACTCACCTGGTTGTACTTTTATGTTGCATATTTTATAAATATTGCTGGTCATTGACTGAATAAACATTACTGGTTCTGATACTAACATCCTTTCCGTTTTTCTGAGATCTCCTTACAGCAACAAACATCAGGAAGACTTCTGCCTTGGCTCACATGAAGTTCAAAAAATAATCCATCTTTTTCTCTCTTTTAGCAAATTTAGATTTTTCTGGGCTTCTAGGAAAGTTGCTATCTTACCTTCTGGAGACATTAACTATCAGCTCGCATCAGATTCTTAAGATTGTGTTTACACTGTGTGAAGAAACGAACAGATGTGAGCTCTTGCAATAAAACTGGGCTTTTCTAAAAAGGAAAAAGTGAGGAAGCATAGAAACTACATATAGGAGTTTGGACAATAACATTATTTTTGTTCCACCTTGAACTGACAATGGATTTCACACTAGTCTATTTTTCTACCCAATACAGATAGGAAAAGCCCAGGACTTTTAAAGAGGAAAATTTGAAATTAAAGGGATACTCAGATAGGCAGATGTGGATGTTTGATAGTGTTACAGATATTGTCGTGGGATGTAAGCTGTTCCGAGTAAAGCCACCTTTTGCAATTGACTGATGGTGAATTTGTCAATACCGATGGTGTTCAAGTGGTGCTCCAGATGGTTTGGGATTGCACCCAAGGTACCTATGACAATTGGTACTACCTTTGCTTGCTTCTGCCATATTTGTTCTGTTTCTATTTGCAAGTCTTTGTATTTTGTTATCTTCTCCAGTTCTTTCTGTTCTATTCTGCTGACACATCCATTATCCACACTTTTTTGTCTTTCTTATTGACAATTGGCAGTATTATGTGGCAGGTGCCTATCTGTATAACTATAAAAGGTAAGCATCCAATTATTATAATTCATCGATTTAAAATTCTCTACCATCCTCAATCTGTACATTTTGTTCTAAGATGTGGTTGTAGCTAGTGATACTGATCCATCTGTTCGTTCATGAGTGCTTTCATTTCCACTCAGTGGTATCATTAATGTCCCCCACAGCATTAAGTCTCTAATTTATCAGATAAGTATTTACCCTTTTTTCACTTCAGAGTAGGATGCCTGTATGCCTTTCCTTCAAAGGAAGAGCAACCTATATCTGCCACAGATGCCTAGCATCTAGAACTGTAGAAAAGATATTACTTACAGTCACATGGTGAACAGCCACCTGTGCTTACAGCTGTTTGTCTCTTATAAATGTGCGGGAGTCAAAAATGTACTGTTAATGAAGAATAAACTGCAGATTATGATTTGCTTTGTGGCTAGTAGAGAACAAACAGAGGAATCTTAATGACTCAGCTAGTGAAATAAAGTCTCTCTCGCTGATCTTGAAATGAAGATCATTTAATATAAGATTTTTTCCCCTATCAGGGGAAAAGAGAAGAACAAGATGGCAGCAACCAGTAATGTGTCAAGCATTCTGTACTCAAAGCAAGAGCTCATTAAAGCATTGCTATCATGACTGAACACATTTGTTTAAAAAGTAGTCTATCACCATCTTGTTCTCTATCACCACATCACTTGTCAGCGAAAATTGCACAAGATTACTACCTCCAATGACAACCCTCGTCAATTCTCCTTCCATATATAATAAGTAATACAACCTATAGAAGTACATAGAAGTCCTATTGCAGTGGCGGTGAAACTTTTCGGCACTAAGTGCAGAAACGGGACCGTGTGTGTACCGGAAACCAGAAAAGCAGCTCCCCGATGCATGTGGGGAAGTGCTTGAAACTAGAAGCTTAGCTTCCTGGTGCACACATGCATGCCAGGCACCTGGTCTTCCTATTTCTAATGTGCATGCACACATGAAGACCAGCTGGTGCGTGCATGCATGCCGGAGAGCTGCTCTTCCAGTTTCTGGCATTCATGCATGTGCGAAGACCAGCTGGGTGGTGTGCATGTGCGCACCAGAAATCAGAAGAGCAAAGGGCGAGAGTTGGCATGCCTGGAGAGATGGCTCTGTGTGCTACTTCTGGAACGCATGGCATAGGTTCGCCATCATGGTCCTATTGTATAGGAGAAAAGGCTTAAAAATTGAACATAAGTGCCAAAGTGATATGAGAGACATCCCCAAAACTGATAAGCAGAAGGTGAGGCACATTTCCTCCTGTCCCTGTTGCACCTTGGAAATGGTCTTTCCTTTATTCTTCGTAAGGTTTTCTTCTTCTTTTTTCCATCCTGCAAGATTTCAGTTTATTTTTCAATTAAACCAGCCATTTCCCCTTCAGATTCCGATTTCCTTGTTGCCGTGCTCACTTAGACATACATGCATTGAACCTAGCAAATAATGCAATCAGATAAAAAATCAAGAGGAATGTCATTTATATGTGGGTACTTTTTCCTCCCACCTCCACCTCCTCCCCACCCACACCTCCAATGTGAACATATATGTGTGCATTATTTTATTGAAGATTGAAAGAAAGAGAATTTTCAATATTCCTGGGACTTTTGATGTTCCTCTCTTTAAATAGTTGCATTTGATTTCAGGTTAAGCCCATGATTGCATATAGTTGCCTTTTCCTCTGTTTATTTTACTCTTGCTAATTAGTATTATGAAACAATATTGTCAGAAGAATGTTTAATGGGAAACGAAATATATCTCCATAATAAAGGTAGTGTAAACATCACACATAGGGAATAAATAATCTGTAAATCAAAAGCACATATACTGTACATACTACTACAATGGGTACATCTTCAATACAATTATTGCAGGCATGATGTGTGAATATATACTACAAGTTTGTGGCTATGTCCTGTTCAGCTGATTTTGTTGTTGCCGCTGTTGTTGCCCTTTGCAGATGGCATCACCCTTCCATTTAATCTCTCAATAAAGGAAAAACAGTCAATCAAGGCCATCTTGTCTTTAACAAAAGGCAGCAAATGGAGAGCTTTTTTAAAAAAAAAATCAAATGAACAATTTTTGAGGAACTAGAGCAGCAGTTAAATATGGCAGAAGATAGGGTAACCAATATAGTCATAACTTCAATTGCAATTGGATATGTACAGCATATATCTTTCCATGTAATACCAACATTACATTTCAGAGATGCATGGGATACTCACATAGTTTATATGTGTATCAACAAGGGCCACAGAACATCATGTGTTGCTATGTGATACATATACTAGGATGCAGTGACAATTGCCAAACATCTACTTCATTCTCTGCTCTAAAGACCAAGAGTAGCTGAAGACACACATCTCTATGCCTGAAAAAGCAAAGATGCTTATAGAACAAAACAGATTTTGATATTCCCTGCCTTGCAAGGTACTATATACTTAGGTTCTGAATACAGTAGATTCGTCTTTGCTTGAATAACTGCAGCTAAAACCCAGCTGTAAAATTAATGCAGGAGGCATATTTAATGCACTATTGAGCAAAGTGTGGCCCGACTTTACACACATTCAGACTGCACAGCTCTGAGAATTCTTTGGCTGATGCAAAGTTGAGCATTTTTTTCTCTTTATTATGAATATTTTATTTTATACTGGCAACAATTTGTGTTGCTAGTGCACCTATTTACAAAAAATGTGGGGAGGAATGATTTCCTAAGAGCTATTTGTGCATGTACATCGGACTGAGATGGAAGTGAAATGCAAAATTATCCTATGATATTCCTCAGTTTTTTCTGTCGAAACAAAGTGAATATCTGTCACCAATTTACTACTGAACATAGAAAACTACGAAAGATATAGTAGGTGAAGTAGTCTACAATAATGCTTGATTCATTCAATATCAGGACTATTGTTAGCCCTTAATCCATTTCATGCGGGTTTTTTTTTTTGTCAATAATCTATGAATGCAAGTTTCCCCAGCATGGAAGTTTTTTTTCGTACAAAACACTCAATCCCTCCCTCTCCCCCTCTATCTGTCCCCTCTCTCTTTCCCTCTCCCTCCATCTTTTCCCCCTCTCCCTCTCCCTCTCTCCCCCCTCTCCCAATCCCTCCATCCCCTCCCCCTTTCTCCCTCTCCCTCTCCTGCTCTCCCTCTCGCCCCTCTCTCTCCCTTTTCACATCCCCCTCCCTTCCTCTCTCCCTTCCTCTCACCCTCCCTCCCTCCCTCTCTCTCTCTCATGGCTTTTTACCCAATACTTTTTCAATATATGTGCTTTTCTATGCAATTTTTAATGTACAAGTACAAAATTGGAAGAAATACACAATGCAACTTGCCTACTAGTAACTCAGGAGTTATTGAACTCTGAATTCAATTGTACTGCTTAAAAATTGGTCCAAGAAACATTCTACTACCCATCACTACCAATCCTTTGAGTCTTCTGTGACAAAAATATTATAAACACTTAATTGCAAGTAAGCTGAATGTTTAGCGCACATGATGCACTAAATATTTGTTTCATTGGGCAGAAAGGTGGAATATAAATTGTACAAACATGCTTTAAAAGACAGAAAAAAATCAGCAATAAATAAATTGAATCCATAAAAATATATCACTGTTCTGTCTTAGAATTTCTCATTTTGTGAAATTTATTATATTACATTGTACTAAGAAGGGGGATTGTAAATCATAGGCATGTCATCTTTGAACCTCTCTCTCCCTCCTTTAAATAAGATTACATTGGGATATCAAATGTAAGTGAGCTTCATAATATTCCTTTAAAGCTTTTATGGTGACTATTGTTGCTGCTTTAGCACACAATGTATGTTAATAAATAATTCCACAGAGAAGAAGTCAATTTCCTTAAAGAAAGTGAGCAAAAGGACAATGGACTTTAAGATTCTGGAACCAAGACCCTTGGTTTGATAGCTATCAGTAGATTACTGTTACCTGAAAACAGCCCAAAATTTCAAGAAAGAAAGTAATAATACTATGATATCAAACACAAGAGCAAGAGAAAAAAAACACACACACAGTGGAAGGAGAAAACCATGAGACATAAAATTAGTTTTATAAAATCCTGAGAAATACTAAAAGCACCAAAGAATTGAGCAAAATTTCCTCATTATCAAAATTAGGAGACTTGGCACTAGAAATGAGTTTCTCAAATGAGTTTAAAAATTATTTCCCAAGCAATAAAACATCAAAATACTTCTTCTAGTAGCTGTAAATGGGTAGAGATAAGAATGCATGAATTTCAACTCATATTTCCTATCAAAGAAGTATTCCAGAATGGTTTTTTGTTTTGTTTTGATAAAAATCTACTACTGTATATATACTATATAGTATATATATATATATACTACTAAGAATATATACTACTAAGAATAAGTACCCGCCTGGATGAACACAAAAATGCAGTCAAAAAGCTGGAACACACTTCCTCACTAGTCCAACACATGGAAGCCACAGGTCATAGCATCAACTTCAATGGCACCAAAACCCTAGCCACTATAGAAAACCCCAGCCACAGAATCATCAGAGAAGCCATAGAGATTGAAAAAAGACCAGAAAGCATGAATAGAAGAGATGATTCCACCAGACTGTCAATCATTTGGAAGCCTGCAATCACAAACAAAAAAATCTCCACACCACTAGCCAGACAAGCACCTGGGCACAAACAGATCCCCCCTGATACCTGCAGCTCAAACACACCCCAACCAGGCACCCAGATGAAACCTAGCTTCCTAACAAATGATAGCCGTCCATTTACCCGGAGCCAAGCTGCACTAAAGGTCTCCAATAAAGGAATACAATGTCGCCAGCCAATTAAGATACAAAAAGAGCCCCAAAACAGACAAAAGATATTAGAAACACCAATCAAGCAGAACACAGCAAACTCCAAGACCAATAAACACAGACCAAGACTCCCAACCAATCAGGATGAAGAAAAAACCATTCTGGCACAGCAATAGGCTGCCCCAAATTTAAATCTGAAACCACTATAAAAGTCTGACTCACAGATGAACACTATACAGAAGCCTGATGATGGCAGATGAGATTCTGCCAAAACGTTACTTACATGTATGGTATTCAGCTTTGTTCGGGTATTTTCCCACGTCATTATAGTTGTGCTTTTAAAGTTGTAGCAATGTTTCGGCAGAATCTCATCTGCCATCATCAGGCTTCTGTATTGTGTTCATCTGTGAGTCAGACTTTCATATCCACTTCTATTTTAAATTTGTGGCTAGGCTACTGCTGTGCCAGAATGGTTTTTTCTTCATCCTGATTGGTTGGGAGTCTTGGTCTCTGTTTATTGGTCTTGGAGTTTGCTGTGTTCTGCTTGATTGGTGTTTCTAAAATCTTCTGTCTGTTTTGTGGATTTTTTTGTCTTGATTGGCTGGCAACATTGTGTTCCTGTATTGGAGGCTTTTAGTGTGGCTTGGCTCCAAGTAAATGGATGGCTATCATTTATTAGGAAGCTAGGTTTCATCTGGGTGCCTGGTTGGGGTGTGTTTGAGCTGCAGGTATCGGGAGGATCTGTTTGTGCCCAGGTGTTTGCCTGGCTTGTGGTGTGGAGATTTTTGTTTGTGAGTGCAGGCTTCCAAATAATTGACAGTCTGGTGGAATCATCTCTTTTATTCATGCTTTCAGGTCTTTTTTCAATCTCTATGGCTTCTCTGACAATTCTGTGGCTGGGGTTTTCTATAGTGGCTAGGGTTTTGGTGCCATTGAAGTCGATGCTATGACCTGTTGCTTTCATGTGTTGGACTAGTGAGGAAGTGTGTTCCAGCTTTTTGACTGCATTTTTGTGTTCATCCAGGTGGGTACTTATTCTTCTATTGGTCTGTCCAATGTATGTGGCATGGCATGATGCCCAGGGGACTTCATATATACCTTGGTTTTCCAGGTCAATTTTATCTTTGGGGTTTCTTAGGATGGCTGCTATTTTTCTGTCTGTTTTGAAGGCAGTCTTGATGTGATGCCTGTGTAGTATCTTACTGATTTTGTCTGTGGTAGCTCTTATGTAGGGCAGGACAGTTGTTCCATAAGTCTGTTCATCTTCTAGGTCTCCATTATGTCTCAGTGTGTTTTTGTGGATCAAGCCAGTGATTTTACTTTTGTGGAAGCCGTTGGCTGTCAGTACTTTAGTCAGGGTGCATAGTTCAGTCTTTATGCATGTCTTGTCTGCCAGGCGTTTGGTTCTGGCAATTAGTGTTTTGGCCACGGAGTTTATCTGTGCTTGCAACATGATGTCCTGATGTGTTGTGTCTATGGAGATTCTCAGTCATCCAGGTCATGGTTGTCCCAAAGGTGCTTTTTTAAAGAGGCAACGGGACTTGCTTGTTTTTCTTTGAAGACATTTTACTTCTCATCCAAGAAGTGGATCACTTCTTCAGCTCTGACTGGATAGTGGGGAATGGAAGGATTTATACTCCTTGCAGACAGCTGTTCATTTGCATTCTTTTAGAGAATTGTTGAGGCCACTTGGAGATTTATCTGGGTCTTGGGAGTCACCTGAGTAGTACAAATGGGTGTGGAGCCTTCTTGGTTGAGGCAATTAAGTCCTGGAGCATTGATGTTACTGACTCCAAAGTGCAATCCAGTACTGTTATCCTGCTCTGATAGACCCTCAAAGCATCAAGATAAGCATGACTTGTTTAAATAATTAGGTGCTGGTCTTGCTTTCAGGACCCTTCAGAATGAGACTTCAGAAGCCATGTGTCCTTTCCAATGCTTTGTGCTGAGTTTCCTCCTAAACTGGAAGTGTAGTAGGTAGGAGTTGATACAACCTGATCTGCTGCCCATTCTGGTTGGTCTGGATATTCAAGTTCCCTAATTGTGAGAGTAGCCTGATAAAAAGGTTTGATGAGCTTGATGGGCAATGCCAAGCTTTTTGCCCATTCCTATGCACTCAGCAAATCAGGTGCAGAGATAGGTAAGTCTGTTTATTTCCAAGCTGCAACTAGAAATATTGAAGAACAGTGTGCAGTGTAGCAAAAAATAAAGTTATTTACCCTGATTGTGATGTCTAACTGAAGTGATATAAAATGTAGCTGAAACTGACAGCTGACACACTACCACTATTTTTTTAAAATAAGAAATCATAGACATGATCTTAAAACATCCATCAAATAGTCCTCCATCCCATTAAACACGCAATCACACACACACACACACACACACCATAGAAACTCCAAAATATAAAAGTTGAAAGGTTTTATAAAACTCTTCTCTGGGTAATATAGGTAAAAGTCTGAAAAATAAGAGCTGGAGGAATTGTATCTGGCACTATTAGGTGTTTTCATATTAACTTGCACTCTTAAAATGAAGTGGGAGAGAGCCTTTCACATTGGTGGTGGAAATTTCTATATTCACAGAAATAATTTAAGTTGCTAGATATCAGTCAATCAACACAAAACTGGATAGGAATATTTAATGGAAGTTTCTGCGTTTATTAAAAAAAAACCCTCTTCAGGCGGAATGGCTGAAGGTCAGAAAGAAAGAGACGGCTGAAGTTATGAGCTATTTTTGTACTCTTGTGAGTAGAGCTGATTGTACTCTTACATGGAATGAAAAAAGAAAGAGTTGAGGCAATTAAGTTGCACTGTTATCATATACAGAATAGAAATGTAAATGATTATTAATGAAGCTTGTGTGTATGCATGTGTGTGTGTGTAACTGACAATGGGTGGAATAGATGGATTAAAAACAAAATACTGTAGATGCATCATTTTATAGCATCTTTAGTGATTGCTTCTATAATAATATACATGCTCTTTCTATGCATATCATGTGTTACATTTAGCACTCCATGTTGTCTATTAATTAAATGTAAAACTATAATTTAATCAGACTTTAAGTATAATTTCTAACAGCAATAACACTTACTTATATTGCTTCACAGTGCTTTACAGCCCTCTCTAAGTGGTTTACAAAGTCAGCATATTGGCCCCAACAATCTGGGTTCACTTTTTACCCATCTTGGAAGGATAGAAGGCTGAGTCGACCTTGAGCCAGTGAGACTTGAACTGCCAAATTGCTGGTAGCCCACAATCAGCAGAAATAGCCTGTAGTACTGCACTCCAGAATGGGACCTGGTGGCTCAATGGCTAAGATGCTGAGCTTGTTGAGCAGAAGGTCAGCAGTTCAGCTGTTCGAATCCCTAGCGCCACATAATGGAGTGAGCTCCCATGACTTGTCCTAGCTTCTGCCAACCTAACAGTTCGAAAGCACGTAAAAAATGCAAGTAGAAAAATAGGGACCACTTTGGTGGAAAGGAAACAGCACTCCATGAGCCTTCAGCATTTAGTCATGCTGGTCACATGACCACGGAGAGTTTTTGGACAATGCTGGCTCTTCGGTTTTGAAACGGAGATGAGCACTGCCCCCTAGAGCCAGAAACAACTAACGGTAAAGGGGAACCTTTACCTTTACTGCATTCTAACCACTGCGCCACCATGGCTAATTCAGTTTCTGTGTTGACAATAGAACTATAAATTATAAAATTATATAAAAACTATCTATGACTTCTTTATTTGATTAATTTGAGAAGTGAGTTAAAATAAACTGAAAACAGGGGAAACCATCTACTTGAAGATAAAGAAGAATCCTTTAAAATCCTCCCCATAATCACATTTCTGGAAACCAAAAAAAAATGGAGGCAGCATCAGAAGAATAGGAAGAGTAGGAAATTCTGCTTTTTAGACACTGTCTAATCAGTCTTCATATTTTGTGTTCTATGATATTTTGTAAGGTGAAGATTTGTTCACAGCAGGACTTTTCACAGTGAAATCTAATTTGTTGTTCTCTCAGATGTTGATCTATGGCACTTTGCAGGCACTTAAGGAGAATTATGCATTCAATTTCTTTAGAATTACTACCTGAGTTAGACAAGACTGTATTCTATCTCTGCTCCTCTTCCTTGTGCTCCTCAGCTATGTTATCTGATGAACATCATGCACTGGGAAAGGCATTCATTATTCTGACCAAGACCATCTTGGTCACCTGAATTTTGCACATGATATTGCCTTGAGGAAGACAAGATGAAACTACAACAAGTGATGACTGCTTTAGATAAAGAAGCAACCAAAATTGTCCTCGGGATAAGTGCCATGAAATCAAAGATCATATATGTGAGCTCCACCGCACAGATATGAAGAATCACATTTGGATGACAGTGACTTGATGAACTAGAAAGGTTTACCCAGGGGTGGGATTCAAAATTTTTAACAACCAGTTCTGTGGGCATGGCTTAAGTGGTGTGTGTGGCTTGGTGGTCATGTGACTGGGTGGACATGGCTTGGTGGTCATGTTATTGGCTGGGTGTGGCCAACTCAATATCACTCACATCGAGACATGCATCTCCTCGCCTGGCCTCTCATGACTGTGGGGATGCTGCAACAGTTGTAAGTGTGAAAAATGGTCACTTTTTTCAGTGCCGTTGTAACTTTGAATGGTCACTCCACACATTCAAAGTACCAGCAAAGGAGGGGAAAAAAACTCCAGAGATGTTCCTGAGACAGGAAGTCTAGTACTGCTAGAATGTAGTAAGGGTTAACGGAGAGGCAGTTTCTGTAAGCAACACCAGAATGTTTCCTTCCTGTCTTCCTTACAGGATTAGGCCAGTAATTTCTTCTAACAACTGGTTCTCCAAGCTGCTTAGAATGTTAACAACCGGTTCTAGCGAATAGGTGTGAACTGGTAGAATCCCACCCCTGGGTTTACCTATTTGGTTTACCCACCCTAATCGCATGAAATGTAAATGCAGAGACAGATGTCAAGTGCCGCCTTGGAAAAGTAACACCTGTTTTCCAGAGGATGAATAAAATCTGGTCCTCGTCATCTATAGCAATGAAATTTAAATTCCTGTTTGCTCGCCTCTATAGTGATCCCAACTCCTATTTATGCCAGCGAGATCTGAAAGGTGTCAGCTAGTATTAATAAGAGATTCAACATCTTCCAACAAAGCTGTCTTTGCTGAATCCTAAACATTTGCTATTTTGACTAATGTTATTAATGAAGAAGTGGTTCAAAAGAGTTTCTCCTGCAAATTAAATCACATTGTTGCATGCAGAAAACTCCAACTTACCTATACTCCATATGGAGAACAATTGAATTCCCAAGGGGGCAATGAAATGGACCCTGCCACTGACAAATGACCAAGAGGACGCCCTCAAATTGCATGGGAAAGGACGTTCATAGATGACTTAAGTATTTTAAACATCACATAGGAAGATACCGAAGGACTCACCTAAAACCAAAAATATTGGAGATTCCTTTCTGCCCAATATACTGCATAGCATGGGAGGATGTAATGCTAAATAAATACATAAATCTAATTGGTGTTAATATTCGACTTATCATTACTATCAGTAGTTTCTACTACAGCCCACACGGGAGTACCTATATTTTAAAATATGCTATCCCAGAGCCATAAATAATTCTTGATTTGATCAAATAGTCCCATCAGAGAAATCAGACTGGTGTAATCTATGAATGTTGTAAAATAAATAATAAATCTGAACTTAGTAAACACTCATGGGCTATTTACCTATTGCACATGGGCTATTTTCCTACTGCTATATCCATACTATGGACTCACCAGGTATTTAACAAACTTAGTTTCAGCATCAATATTTGTCATTTGTTTGTTTGTTTGTTTGATTGATTGATTGATTGATTGATTTCTATAGAAACCCATCTCATCAAATGACTGTGGGTAGCTCACAATTCAAACTATACAATTAAAATTTAAAAATTATTTTCAAATGATAAAAACGGGGAAAAGGATTAAAAACATAAAAATATTAAAACATCTAATTTGAAGTACATACAAATGTCTGTACATACAAAAGCAATGTTACTAATTTAATGTGTAGAGTCCTACTTCACAAGTTTTACCCAATGTAAATATTCATAAATAGAAAACATGCAACCTCCATTCTCATGGAATTAATGAAATTTATTTGCTCAGCTTTTCAAATATTATTTTTTTAAAGAAAATATTTGTGGTTTTGTTGAGATTGACAATAATTATCACCTATTTTCAATGCCCATTTGGTTTTGATTGCTGCTTGACAGCAGTTCAGATACAACCAATATATTTTTTTTTCCAAGAGGTTTGCTGTTTCCAGTAACATTTGATATATGTCCCATATGTCTGGCAAGCAAATAATCTAATCTTGCTAAAAGAAAAAAAAAAAACCTTGTATATTCCTATTAAACTTGCCAAGATTTGCGAAAGCTATTATATTATTTTGAAGGCTGTAATGCATTGCCTTGGCATAGTTTTATTTATCTTCACCGTGAAAACCTTAAATTGCATGGGGTAAAAATAAACGGTCCACCTTGGGCACATTGTATATTTCAATAGCTTGACTTTTCTAACCATCGACCCTCTTTTTATTTTAGTCATTTTTTCCCCCTAGTCTATTCATAACCTTCAGCTTTTGAGATATCAGCTCTGCCCTGCCATGTAGCCATTTCTCTGTGGTGACAGCCCTGAGGAGCAAGCAGGGCAGAGAGGGGATTAGATCACAGGGGAAATCACAAGTCAACTGATGCAATAGAGTCTCCGCTTGTCAACAGAGTGGGAAAAGATGAATGGATAACACAGAGAGAATGGACAGAAAAGGTTAGAGTGGCCACAGAAAACCTAGAGCTTTCTCTTTCTTTCTTTCTTTCTTTCTTTCTTTCTTTCTTTCTTTCTTTCTTTCTTTCTTTCTTTCTTTCTTTCTTTCTTTCTTTCTTTTCTTTCTTTCTTTCTTTCTTTCTTTCTTTCTTTCTTTCTTTCTTTCTTTCTTTCTTTCCTTCCTTCCTTCCTTCCTTCCTTCCTTCCTTTCTTTCTTTCTTTCTTTCTTTCTTTCTTTCTTTCTTTCTTTCTTTCTTTCTTTCTTTCTTTCTTTTTCTTCCTTCCTTTCTTTCTCTCTCTCTCTCTCCTCCCTCCCCATCCCCCACTCTCTCTGATATTAGGATATACAATGCCTCTGCAGATCTCCAGGAACATAAATCTATGAGATACCAATTGCGACAGAGTTCAGCAGCAAGCTAAAACTTGGGTTGCAATATATTAAACATTGAACAAAAGTAGTCACTCCAATAAGTGGCAGTTCTACACAGGTGTGTCATTGTAGAGATGTGAAGGCTTAGGAAATGTCTTCAAAAATCTGTGTTAAAAATAGGGATTTTGCATTTTTTTGTCCACCCACCCTCCCCCCAAAAATCTGTTTTTGCCCAAATGCCCAAACCATTTGGAGAAGTTGGAAATAATTAGAAAGTATAAAAGAATACTTGGATTACATATTTTCATTTAGAATAAGAGAAGATTTTAATTTTCTAAAATGTCGACTAGCACTGTATATCTGAAATACATTTATCTACAGTGTCAGTTGCAGGACAGAGAGAATTGTCATATGAAAAGCAGCTTGCCTCAGTCTAAGCCTTTCTTCAATCCTGATCATGCCTCTCTCTAGAGGATAAAATTAAGTGTCAGTGCCAGAAGCAGCAGAAATTATTGAAAGTAGTGGCAGTTCAGATATTAAGACTGAATAGACAATGTCTAAAAATGTGAATTTTAGGATAAATGGTAATCATGGCATAGAGAATGCAAAGGATCTGCAAGCCAAGTACTAAAAGAGAACTGTGAAAAAATGGGACTGAAATAAAAGAAGACGAAACTAATGACAACAGATAGAACAAGCAGCCTTAGACTTGGCAATGATCATATCCAAGTTTATTTTATTTATTTATTTACACGCACACATGCATACACGCACGCACACACCTGAAGGCACGACAAGAAGCAATGGATGGAAACTATTCAAGGAGAGAAATAACCTTGGCTTATTTCTAGGCAAGTGGGAAATAACCCAAGTAATTTGGTACAGTAGTGGAACTGAAAGAAAGGAATGGAGAGAAAGTCCATTCACAAAAATCATTGGTGGATGCCATGGAATACTATTATGGTGAAGGATCTTTTCCTGGAACTGAGATTTGAAGATAGTCAATTCAGAAGACCTCCCAGTAAATCAAATGGGGGACAAAAATGAACACAGTTCCAGATGCCCCAGAAATTTGTCATCTTATTTCTTCTGCCCCTCAACATCAGGCTCCCTTGTATTGTAAAGTGGAAGCACTTCACAAGTGTACTGTTTTACCCATGTCCTCTGATACTAGTGAATTGTGATGCACATATCTTTCCATTATAATATACAGGGTATAAATAAATTGTATTCTGGGTTGTTCTGCTTATCCAGGGGTGGGATTCTCCCAGTTTAACAACCAGTTCGGTGATTGCACGTGCGCAGCTTTCAAAATTACCTACCTTCTATGTTACTTCTAGGGAGTAACACAGCTGAAATGCGGCAATCCGCTCTGCCACACGAATCAGCTGAGAGGATATGGGTAAGTGTTATGTCTCCTCTTTAATTGCAGGCGAGCAAAACAAAAAGCAGCCATTTCAGAATTAATTCAAATCAAAAACAAACCTTCACAAGAGAATGGCTGGAGTAAATTCCAATACACAGCAATAAATCCACACTCTGTCCGGCAATCCTGGCGTGGCAGTAAATCACAACCCTCAGAGAGTTTGCTGCATGTCTTCAATCCCAATTAGTCACTTTGCTTCTGGCGAATTCCACCAGCCCAGCCGTGTCCTTTTATTCACTTATGAAGCGTGCTAATTTCCCTAATTAATGACTAGCTCGACGCTTCCTTTCTCAGCCTCCTTTTGTTTCTGACATCTAGCCATAAGTTCTCCAAATTTTCATCTCCACTGGAAAACTCTCTCATGCCTTCCCTGTCAGCCATTCCCGGCTGCTGATCAGATAAATAACCAGAGGAGGTCGAAGGTCCTGACAACTCTATTACTTCAGGTCTATCTTCCCTTGTTACATCCATCTCCTCATCCTGGTTACTATCCAAATCGCTAAGCAATGCCGGCTCATATTTTGCTGCCATGTCCTCATCACTTGAACTCATATCTGCCACAGGAGCAGAATCCAAACCTGGAGCCACAACAGGTAAGTACAGCACGGGTAGGTGGGCAGGCTGACCTGATCGTTAGAGAGAACCGATTCGCTTAACAGCTGATCGTCGGAGCCAGAGTTTCACCCGAACCGGTCTGAACGGGCAGAATCCCACCCCTGCGCTTAACTATTTTCCTTGCTCTGTGCGTAGGCCCAAAAATATATCTTTAACAAAATCTTGAAACCAAAGATTTCTTAGCGAGCATTCTGGCCCTCCCTGAAATACTCTTTGGTTGGCAACTTAGCCTGTTGCGGTTTGTGTTTGTTCAGAAGAATGAGCGGTAGCTGTTCAGAAGAATAAATCCATTCCCAGTGATCGTTTTGTAGGTAAGGCTGAACAAATGAGAGGTTATCATCTGCAGTGACAGTGCTCAGAGGCACAATGTCAGGTTTCTACAGATGACCTATTGGTGAAGTACTATTGTTTCCATTCAGGTGTCAGGATGAGCTATTCTTCTCTCTGTATTGCAGAATGAAAGGAGGCTTCTACTGTTCCTCCAAGGGGAATATATCAGATTTGGTCAGGGAGATGTTTTATTCACTGAATAAATAAATCAAAGGCTTCCCTGCCCACTATTACTATCATTTTGTGTGAAACTCATCTCAAAATGTGCCTTTTCTAGGAAACAATTAGAACAATATGATAGATTTGTGGGGTGTGTGTGTTCTTTTATGAAGGATAATTCCATCATTGAAAGAAGACATCTATATAGCTAGTGTAATTTGCACGCCTATTATTTGATTTATTTATATTCTAAACCTAAACAAATCTGAACTCTATTTCCTCCCTATATCTCTAGTTACCTTTGATGCTTTGATGAAATTTGCCTGTTTCTGATTTATTTTCTCTCCTTCATTTTGCAGGATGTTTGTGAATTTCTTCAGACTTCTTCTTTCGAGTGTTTTTGACTTGATTTTATTGTTAAAGGTCAAGGGATTCACCACTACCAGTGCTAAGATTTCCATTCCTTATCTTTCCATTAATTTCATGCTTAATTGGCCATTTAGTATGAGGGGAAAAGATCTAATGGGAGGCCCACAGGTGCTTTGTCAAGAGGCCACTGGACTTTTTGGTGTTTTTTTTTAAAGACATTTTGTTCGTCATCCAAGAAGCTTCTTCAGTTCTGCCTGGATGGTGGGGAATGGAAATATTTATACTCTTTGCAGACAGCTGGTCTTTTGCATTCCCACCATCTAGTCAGAGCTGAAGAAGCTTCTCAGATGAGAAGCGAAACATCTTCAAAGAAAAACCAGAAATTCCAGTGGCCTCTTAAAAACGCACCTTTGGGACAATTATGACCTGAATGACTGAGAATCTCTGTAGAAGGAGGCTCCTTTTAATGGAAGGAGCTTCATCCCTGGGATTTTCCATGGAGATGAAACTGAAGTGTTCAAAAACCATCAGAGATATGATTATATCATTTTGTTTTAAGAAAAGGTATTCATATATATTTCTTGGCCAGTACATATTAAAATAAGTATAAAAAACCTTAGTGTTCTCATGAGAGTAACTGTGAAATTCCTTTGGAATACAATTGAAAAGTAGATTCTTGTTCCTGAACAAGAACAGGTAGGGAGAAAAAAACAGAATATGTTTTCTGCATTATATCTCCTTTCCCTCACCTCCATTATTCAATATTTAATTGAGGAAGTTGCCTTGGTCCAATTAACTCAGGCTAGTCAGTATTGGGTGAGTGTATCTCTCTAGTAGTTTGTATTGAAGAAAGTTTTTTCCTCCAGTGATCCTATATAGAGATATTGAGGACTATTGTTGTGCTGTATTGATTAAATAAGAATGCATAAAAGAAAATGGGAATGGGAATCATGCTGAATAAAAATTGTGGTCAGTCAGATAATACAATGGAAACAAGTCTTCTTCTAATAACAGAACAAATTCAGAAGAATTCCTAGGAAATTGTAGAAATAAATAGCTCAGCAGTGTAGGAAGTTAGCACCCACCCCACTCCTAGAAAATTGAAATATCCTAAGAGATATTAAAAAGGCAGAATATTTCCTCTAAAAAGAGTAGAAACTCAGAAGCAGAAACTCATTCCCACCTTTGTTAATGGGTGGGCCATTAAGGCCTGGGCCAGAATATTTTACATAACAAGGAACTCCAGATAAAGCTATAGCAATTGCCAAAAGCCCTTTTAAGGGCATAATCTTCCAGCAAGGCTCAACCAAGCCTGGAACTCAGGACAGCCTACAGAGTTGCCCCTGCATGGCCATGGGAGTTTGACAACCAATTAGAATACAAGCTCCAATTCAAATCCCAACAGAGGGTATAAAACTCAGCCACTCTCAGCACCTCAGTCCTTTTTCTTTTTCTTTTTTTTCTTTTTACAAACTTTTTCACATTAAAAACAAAAATCTCTTTTTTGTGGACAACATCTTTCCGGGTCATCACCTTTACATACAAATATGACAGCAATTATACATTCATATATGCATACTTAATTCTATTATTACCTTTTCCATTCCAAATTTTCAGTAAGGAGAGAAACAAACACATTAATTCTAGCCTCTTTCATTAATCTCAATCGAAACATCTTTTTGTTTCATTTCAATTATTTCAAATATAATCCTTTAATATTTATTTTAAAAATAAAGATAAACAATGTGTTTGCATAATAATAATAATAATAATAATAATAATAATAATAATAATAATAATAATAATAATAATAATAATAATAATAATAATAATAATAATAATAATAAAATTACCAATGTCTCTCCTTGCTTTTAATAGTCTATATTAACTTATTAATTTAGTTGGTTCTTTAGTCTGTCATATTCCCTTTCCATTACACATTATTTTTATAAATTCTAGATTAATACAAATTTCAACACTAAAAAAAAAAAAAGTATAGGTTTCCCCCCTTTTACTGCTTTGAGTGTGACACCTCAATGATTAAAATATAGCTTTATTCCCTCATCTTAATTCCCAATAAACCATTATTTTTAAGAAGTTACAATAATAATCATTACATCTTTTCACTTGGATTCCGGCTGGCTCGGGGCACTCCAGCGGCGAGCGCAGGCAGAAACCGCGCATGATCGCGGATTCCTACCTGCCGCCAAAGCTCTGCAAACCGGAATTCCCATTCCCCCCTTGATTTTTAATAAGAGTTATCAGTATCTATATTACCCTATTTTCTAAATATTTTAAATTGCAGAAATATTCTTATTACCCCTTGTCACCCTGCAGCATCCCTTTTTAATTCATCAACCATTATCTCTGAAAAAACCATTTCTTTTCAGCATTTTACTATTTCTGTATTTCTTTATTTCATGCACCTGTTTCTTACTGCTTCTCCTCCCCCTCTTTTCCCCATATCTTTTCTCATTCCAGTTTATATCCCTCTCTTTCTTAATATCTTCCTTTCCCCTTTTCTGCTGGGTCTTTCTGCCTTTCCCAACTTCACAGGTATTCCCCCTTTTGATTGCCTTCTTAAATCTCAACTTTTTAACCTTCCTTCTTTCCCCACTTCTTTGTAGTGTTCTTTGTGTTGTCTATTTAAAATGCCTTCTCCTTGAATCGACTCCTCCTCCTCTGAAGCTCTTTCTTCTTGTTCTTCAATCGCCATTTCCATTTTTTCTAACACAGAGCAAAGTGATTCACCTCTTTCCTGTAGTAATTCTCTCATATTTTTAAGTTCCATTTTTAATTCCCAAAGAGATATCATCATTACACCCTCTTATATTTTTTGATCGTTAAAGTCCACAAAAAAAAACCAAAAACACTTTTACTCTCCTTCTTTCTTCTTTCAATTTTCTAAAGTTCTCAGTTATTCCAGCCCAGGGTCTATACCAAAAACATCAATCAATCCCACAGTCAGTCTATCCTTGCTTTTTTCTTTATTCTGGTTCTGCTTTCACTTTCTAAGATTCTTACTTTGTTTCAATATTTCTTTAATGTTATATCCACACAAGTTCATTCAGAAACAGGATGCTTTCCTTTTTGTTTGAGCTCAAGTTTTTGTCAAAAGGTGGCACTCTCCATTATACAAAGTCTCCACCTTTTCCCCCTATTCTCTTATTTAGGGTTTTTCGAACCTCAATATTCCAGCACAGTCCAGTCTCCAATTTGTAAACTTTATTATTATTATTTTTTGACAATCTTAAGTCCAGCTTTATTTTATGCCTGTTTATTGCCAAAATATTTTAGTCCAATTTAGTTGAATCTTTAGTTCCGGCTTCTTCCTTTCCCGGTTCGAAGCCCCGCTTAGCTGTCAAAAATATTTTTTATTTTTTTTCCTGTCCCTTTGTAATTTCGCTGCTCACTTTTCTTTTCTTAAAAATTCCATGTTACCTTAATCCCGTGGTATTTTTGTTTAGTTGTATTGCCCAGTTGTCCCAGTTCAGATGTTATCCACCTCTTTCTTCCCTCCTGCACAAATCTTAATCCAGCTGAGTCCTCCTCTTCAAGGTGGTCATTTTAAACCACCTCTGCAGTCGTCTTCGGGGGGGAAAAGACCAAGCCCAGGGGGTCAACCTGGCTTGCGGGTCAATCTGGCTTGCAGCTTCCCCTTACTCCGCCACCTCTCCAAGGCAGCTTCAGCCCCTAATCGTAATGATCAGGGCTCTCCAATGAAAGAGCACGGACTATAGCCGCAGAGAGTCACGATCTACGAAGCGAAGAGGCTCTGCCTTCTTCTGTCAGTCCTTTTTCTTGATCTCTTCCTTTTTACTCTGGAGCTCCAGGCCATGTGGTCCTGATATTAAACCTTCCAAACAGCCTCCATGTTTCCAGTGTCTTTTTCCCCACTTGGAACTGAACCCAGAAGGATATTTCTTACAACAATAGCAACATTTCTTCTATTAAAGAATAAGATTTAATATATTTCCCTTGTTCCATTGCACTTGGTTTGAGAATTATTCTGCTCTGCTGATTCTTCCATACTTTTCTGGTTTCATTTGAAAAATGGGCAAAATTTCAAACTGTTTTGAATTCATTAATTTATGTTTCATTTTATAGTTTTCTTTTATTCTCGACAGGTTGCTGATTTGCTCCAGGACATGTGTATGCTGTTTGCATCTGCATGTAAAGAAAGCAGTTGTGATGTATTTGCCTAATTCTGTCCAGAAACATTCCTATGGAAGAGACATTCATCCTGTAGTGTAGACAATGGCTAAAATGATGATGATGACATTAGAAAACATCAGGATTAACTTTTTAATTTGTATGCGGAAGGGGAAGAGCTGACTTAAAACTACTGAAAAATTATATATACTCAATAATTTCTAAACAAAATCTGAATTAAAAATGCAAGAATATACATGGAATGAAATCTATATGCAATCCCTCCTTTATGCAATTACTCATTTTGGTTGTTCACTTATGGTGGCTCCTGGCCAGAAACCCCAATTCCAGATGTTTAAGTTTTGGCAATATTTGTATGCACCCATCAGGTAACTCTGAAGGCACATGGGCATGTGAATAACATCAATTACTGTATTTTAGGCTATATTGTTTATAAATGATGCTATTCTCAAAGGAAAAATGCATTTTACCTACAATTCCCATTAAAAAAAAATCCCCCAAGCCACAAAACACTGAACACAGAAAAGAGGGAGATTCAAAGTGGCACTAAGGAAAATTTCTGAACAGTGAGAACAATTAATCAATGAAACAGCTTGCCCCTCAGGATTTTGGGATGCTCCATTGTTGGAAGTTTTAAAAAAAAGATTGGATAACTGTTAGAGTTTGGGGATTAACCCCTAGAAGAGTATTGCAGCAGTAGTCAAGCCAGGCAACCAAAGAAGAGCGGAAGGGCCCCAGAGTATACACACACTGAACACAAACACTGTTTGTAGTTTAAATAGTTTTTAATCCAGTTAGAGTTTAAGCATTGTCATTCAGTCCATTAAGTCATTCACAGTATTTCCATCCAGTAAGACTCACTAGTATAGTCCAAGTTAAGAGTCCTTGCAATATCTTTATCAGTCGATAAAGATATCTTCTCCTCCTCGGTTTCACTCTCCAGAGAAACAAACGCTGGATATTCAGCAAACAGTAGCAAACAATAACAGTTCAGTCACAGGCACTCACAGTCAGTAATCACAGTTAGTCGCAGCAGCACACAGTTACAGTAGCACACAGTTACAGCCAGTAACAGTAAACTCACAGTTCACAGACAGTAACAGACAGACAGTAACAGCCAGACAGTAATCTTTCCAGCTTCTAATGCTTCCTTATATTGTAACTTCTTACCGCACCCTTAATCGGCTAATTGCCTGCTGCATTGTGCTTAAAGTGATAAGCACTTAAACCATGATATCTAAGTTTTATATATTTATTCACCCAAACCATATTTGGTATCAATGTTATACCTAACATACTCCCCTTTTGGGTGAAATAAATATATAATACCTTTACAATCTTATCCCATATTTTTCACAACTCTCCTGGTGCTTACTGGCACCTTGGGCTTTAGTAAAATTATCAGCTAAATTGTCCTCCGACATACAGTACTCTAGCTGAATCATCTTACTTCTTACAGATTGTCTCACGTTAAGGTATCTTAGATCTGTATGCTTGCTCCTTGTTTTTACTCCAATATTTGTGGCCATTTGAATTACTGCCTGATTATCTTCATGTATAATTATAGGATAATCTACAGTTATACCTATATCAATTAACATTTGTTTATACATTATTAACTCTGTACATAACAATGATAAACAGGAGAATTCTGCCTCCATAGTAGACAAACTTATATGCTGTTGTCTTATTGACTTCCAGCCTATTAATGTATTACCCAGCATTATGGCTGTTCCTGAAGTCGACTTTCTAGTGTCTCTTTCTGATGCAAAGCTAGCATCTGCATAAGCACTCAAAATTAAATCACCCTTTGGTTCTAAATACAATGAATAATTCTTTGTCTTTTTAAGATATCTTAATATCCTCTTAGCTGCATTCCAGTGTCTTTCACATGGTGCAGAATTGAATCTAACCAACTGATTCACGCAGTATGATATATCTGGTCTAGACCAATTACTAATATAACTCAAACTACCAATTAAAGATTGATAAATCACCTTATCAAACTCAGGGCTTTGTACATCAGTGTTGCTAAACTCCTGACTCATTGGAGTCTTAGCTGGCTTACAAAGCTCCATCTTGTAATCTTTTAGCAATTTGCTTATCTTATCTTCCTGAGATATCTTAAAACCTTTCCGTGTTTTCTTTATATTCAAACCGAGATACTTCTTTATCTCCCTAATTGCTTGATCTTTATTCTCTTTCCTAATGATGCTATTATTTTATTTGCTTCATCATTAGTTTCAGTTATCAAAGCAATATCATCTGTGAATAGTAATAATAATGATACTTTCCCATTTGTCTCCCTCTTAAACAGACATGGATCGGCTAAACCAGCTTTAAATCCTATATTGTCTAGTTCCTTTACAATATACTGGTTCCATTCATAGCCTGATTGTTTAAGACCATAGAGGCTTTCTTTAACAACCAACAATCATTATTATCCTTATTTTCACCTTTAATACCAACAGGTTTTTCATATAAATAATATGTTTTAATGGGGCGTGCAAGTAAGCAGTTTCCACATCTAAATGGTTAACTATATAATTTTTACTAGCTGCCCACACTAAAGCTGCTCTCAAGGTTGCTGCCTTAAGACTAGGTGCAAACACCTCATCATAGTCATTAGCATTCTGCCCAAAACCTTGGGCTACTAACCTTGCCTTATGGATTAAATTACCATCCTTATCTATTTTTACTTTAAATATCCATTTGCAGCCAATGGATTTCTTTCCTACAGGTAATTTGGCATTTTCATACACCTTCATATCACTTAATGAATTCAGTTCCTTATTCATTGCTGCATACCATTTTTTTTTTCCTTATTAGGATACTTTTTAATTTCTTCTACAGAATTAGGAACTTGATTAATCTGACACACTGTGTTAGCCTGGTACCTATCAGGCGGTCTAGATACACGTGTAGTTCTTCTGGGAATTACAGGGCTTACAGGAGGACTTTGTTGAACTACTATCTGTTCATCTTCCTCATCCTGTTCAGCTATTGAATCTGTTTCTTCCTTTATGGGCACTATTTCATCCTGTATTTGTCTCTTTACTTTATTTTTAAAGTTACAGGGATAACTAATGGGATTTCTATAGGATTCAATAATTACATCTTTATTGGCATCCTGTTCTAATTTCTCCCATCCTTCATGTTCTAGAAATTGGGCACTAGCACTACATAACACTTTAGATGTGCCTTTCTCCCAAAATCTATATGCCCTATGGTTTGCCTGATAACCAACGAAGAAAAATCTTTTAGCTCTATGTTGCCCTTTTTTTCTGATTTGTGCAGGAATATGCACCCATGCTGGTGCACCAAATGTGTGCAGGTAACTTAGATCAGGTTTCCTGCCATGCCATCTGGTAAATGGTATTTCACCTGTTGTTGTATTAACAACGTTGTTCAATATGTTATTAGCACACATTGTAGCCTCCCCCCACAAAGAATCAGGTAACCCAGAATCATTTAACATTGTTCTAACCATTGCCTGTAGTGTTTGGCCTCTTCTTTCAATAAAAGCATTATGTTCTGGCCTGTATGGAGCAGACTTCTTATGCTCTATTCCAGCTACCTTAAGTCTGTTCTGGAATTTGTTATTAATAAATTCCGTACCATTATCTGTCACCAGGGTTATCAGTTGACGTTTAGACTTTCTTTCAGCAAATCTAAGCCAATTGAAAAAATGTTGATATGTTTCAGTTTTGCTTTTCATTAAATAGCAAAACCCATATCTAGAATAATGGTCCATAATGCTCAGTATATATCTAGCACCCCCATACTGGGTTTCTTTGGACCTATTATGTCTGCAAATACCACTTCTAAAGGTTCTTTTGTTTTGAAACCATTTAGCCTATTTGCAGGCAATACCTTACTCTTATCTTCACAGCAAACATTACAACGCAAATATTTATCACAAGATTTTAACCTTATTCCTTCAGATAACTCAACTGTACGTTTTAGCATTTTAAAATTTACATGCCCCAAACGCCTATGCAATAAATGGATACATTCATCATGAGGCTTTATATTATTAAATACA
Source organism: Notechis scutatus (assembly GCF_049901735.1). Lineage (NCBI taxonomy): Eukaryota > Metazoa > Chordata > Lepidosauria > Squamata > Elapidae > Notechis > Notechis scutatus. The sequence goes on along the minus strand of NC_142011.1, from coordinate 134,557,607 downwards.
GTTTGAGCCTCCCCTTTCTTACTATTATCTAAGACATATAATGTTCCATTTAAAGCTGCAGTTACCCTTTTGTTATCTTTTTCAATTATGCAATTATTATCCTTAAAAGTAATTACATAACCTAATTTATCTAATACCCTTACTGAAAGCAAATTAAACTTTAGTTGCGGTACATACAACATTTTTATATCCTGGTTTATGTACGGACAACGTGCAAAACCTTGACCTTTGCTTTCAGGTTCCAGCCATTGGCAAGAGATATATGTTGAGAACTTGTAGACATTTTTATAAATTTTGTCTTATCTCTTGTGATGCAGTGGGATGCGCCACTGTCAACCACCCATAGATTATTCTTCACATCAGAATTGTTAAACGTGGCTAGTTCAAATGCTTTCTTTGGCTTTTTACATTCTGGCCTTTTCTCTTTTGCAGAACCTTGCCAAATGTCCTCTGCCTCCACAATTAAAACACTTTTTAATTGTGTATGCCGTTGAAGATAAATTCTCTTCTTCCAGGTGCTTTACTTTGCTTTGCTGGTTTCTTTCAAGCTTTGAAGATAATTTCTCTTCTTTCTTATCTTCTCTCAGCTCGTCACGCTCACGCCTTCTTCTGGCTTCTTCTAGTAGCCTGCCTGTAATCTCGGTTAATGAGAGGCTTTCTTTTGGCAATACCTCTAACGAAGTCACATAGTCATCATAGCTTTGATCTAATGAAGATAATATTATGTAGACTTGTTGCAGTTCATTAAATATAAGCTCTTTTTCTTGCAAATCTTGAAAAATGCTCTTCATACAGTTTAAATGAACTAACATATCTCCATTCCTCTGAAGATGCGTTCGAAAAAGCTTCCGTGTAAGATTTATATGTGCTCCTACACTGTCCCGAACATAAATCTTCCTGAGGTTCTCCCAGCAGTTTGCAGCATTTTCTTCTCCACGAATATGGACAAGCTGCTGATCACAGAAAGTCAGTCCTATGATGCATAAAGCCTGCTCATTCTTCAGTTTAAAGTCTTGTAACTTTTCGTTATCATCATCATTAGCAGGATCCCAGCTACTCACATCTGGTGGGTTTGCTATAATGTCCCACAAACCTTCTCTGCGTAGAAGTAAACTACATTTCATTGACCATGAAACATAGTTTGTTCCATCCAGCCTGGATATCATGGACAGTTGTGACAAATTTACTTGTGCCATTACTCTTCAGATATTTTAACTATTTTAAACTAATTAAAACAGTTTGTTTTTACAGTAATGTGCAACTCACACCAACTCTCTCTGCTATATCCTGGTTAGTTAGACTATGCTGCTGGGCCCATAACCAATGTTAGAGTTTGGGGATTAACCCCTAGAAGAGTATTGCAGCAGTAGTCAAGCCAGGCAACCAAAGAAGAGCGGAAGGGCCCCAGAGTATACACACACTGAACACAAACACTGTTTGTAGTTTAAATAGTTTTTAATCCAGTTAGAGTTTAAGCATTGTCATTCAGTCCATTAAGTCATTCACAGTATTTCCATCCAGTAAGACTCACTAGTATAGTCCAAGTTAAGAGTCCTTGCAATATCTTTATCAGTCGATAAAGATATCTTCTCCTCCTCCGGTTTCACTCTCCAGAGAAACAAACGCTGGATATTCAGCAAACAGTAGCAAACAATAACAGTTCAGTCACAGGCACTCACAGTCAGTAATCACAGTTAGTCGCAGCAGCACACAGTTACAGTAGCACACAGTTACAGCCAGTAACAGTAAACTCACAGTTCACAGACAGTAACAGACAGACAGTAACAGCCAGACAGTAATCTTTCCAGCTTCTAATGCTTCCTTATATTGTAACTTCTTACCGCACCCTTAATCGGCTAATTGCCTGCTGCATTGTGCTTAAAGTGATAAGCACTTAAACCATGATATCTAAGTTTTATATATATATTCACCCAAACCATATTTGGTATCAATGTTATACCTAACAATAACCACTTGACATAGAATAAGGACTGTCTTGGGCAGGAGGTTGTACTACAAGACCTCTAAGATCCCTTCCAACCCTATAATTTATTATTCTAAAGCTAAATTCATAGGATCAATAAATTTAGAAGCAATAATTAAAGCAGACTGCACTGGCTTCTCTGTAGTCAAAGAATGAACCCTCACTCCTGCCCCAATCTCAAAGTTAGTTTATCTCTTCCTATTATTATTACACATCACATATTCAACATAGTGCCCATCATATACTCAACTATCAAAGAAATCCCCGAAACAGACATGTAAGTCCTTTTTTCAAGGAGGAAGCATTACCTCTATCTAACACACCAGGTACACACAATATGACAGAAAACCATACAGCATAATGATTAAATAAAATAAATAAAAGCATAATAAGAGTCATAAAATGAACCTCAGTGTCAACTCACATGGTAAAATCATATAAATTTCCAATTTATTCCACCTCTCATTCTCCCAAACTGGTACAAGGAAAAGGTTAGTAGGGAAGAAACCATTGTAAACATTGTCTCAAAGGTGCTTCTTTCTCTCCTTTCCTCTCTCTCTCTTTTTCCCTCCCTCCATCCCTCTCCCCACTCTTTGGGCTTGCAATTTCCTGCCTCAATAGAAGCCAGCAGCAAGTTGCAACTTAATTCTAGTTCTTAAAACTGTTCCCTCTCCAATGATCTTGCCTTTTTCTCTTTTTTTTTGAAAAGTAGTCCTTGGTAGATTACACAACAGCTGATGTGGCTTTTTGGCTAACTGGCTTGATTAAACTATGGAGTCAGCCTTCAAGATGGAGTCAGCCTTCAACTTTCAGGAAAAAACTTTCAATACATTTTCAGGAAATGCGATGTAACAAGCTCATCCTTTAAGCCAAACTGATGGAGATGCATGCTGTCAGCCTTAATGCTAGCAATATTCTAACTATGAAATGAAATGGAGTAATTATTCACGAATTGTTGAGCAAATGTTACTCACTGAAATAGATGATCCTGTAAACCTCAAACACCTGCCAATCTTGTTTACACAGCTGTATGTAAATATCAATCACTGTTTAATCTCTTGAAGGAAACAGAGATGGCATGTTAACACTCCAGAGGATCATGGGTATTGAGTATTCAAAGTTCTTATTTGAAATGATTTAATATATATGTTTTCTTTAAAAAGAAAATATATATGCATAAAAATAAACTGTGTTTTGCATATTGTATCTTTTGTTTCTGAATTATTTTAGTTACATCTCTTCCTCTGGAAACATATCTTTGTTATCATTTGATAAATATTAGAACTAAATGCTCATTGCAGTGACTTGTACAATTAAAAAAATTGTTAGAAATGTAAAAAAAATATCAAAGAAAACTAGGATGCAAAAATAATTTATGAGAGGTACAGAAACATGTTTAGATATGCATCAAGGGGTTAGAGTTTAATTTATAATTATTTAGAAAGAAACATTAACAATCAAACTTTAAGTATGACTAAAATAAACATTTCTTTAGTACCTTTGTCTGAAAGATTGTGATATATAAATATTTGGTTAATAAACACTAAATTTATTCAAATTATCATACTAATTATCACATACTATCAATAACTGGACTATATTATATATTACCCCTTTTTAAAATGTAAACTATACACAGATCATAAAAATTATGAAATATGTGCTCTTGGCAGTTAGATGTAAAAAATTCCCGCTGTATTTTTGACTGCATTAATAAAACAATTCAGAAAAAAATGCACTAATAATAAATAGGAACCTCTATAATTCAGATTAGATCTCCTTAAATAGATCCATTTTAGATATTTCCTTGGAAGCATTCTTCATTATTTAGGTTTAAATGCTGTAATTCTAGTTTGGATAAGGAAAGCCCATCCATCACAAATGTTCAACATCTTAAGAAATATTCAGTTTCCTTGGGTTACTTTTCTACAATGGTAGGTATTTCACGTTTCTCTATATCAGGGCTGTCAAATTCATGGCCTGCGGGCCAGATGCATCAACGCTGGCCATGCCCATGCGTGGTTTAGTGAAGGGGGAAAAAACTTATGATATGTCATGTGATGCCACTGTCTACTATTTTCACACAGATTTTTTAATTGTTAGGGCATGTGTCAGTAATTGTTAGGGCATGTGTCATCAGTTTACAAATTTTTTAGTAATCTGGAGGATTCTTATTCACAATTTTGTCATTTTTGCTGTTGAAAATTGAAAGTTTTCACTATCCCTAGTAAATATTTAACAACAGTGATTACACAGAGTCACAGGAGAAAAGTAAGAAATTTCTCATAACTTTTATTTATAGAAGTGAACTATGAGAATGTATCTTCCTTCCAAAGATACATCTAGAGACTAATAAGATGCTGTATTGCAGTATCCCATGATAAAAGGAGAAGGTTAAAATGGCCACAGCTGTTTCTTTTCCTTTCTGGCAGTCTGGAAATTACATTTCCACCATATGAAAATGACTTCCTATCAGCTACTACAGGGAATAATATATTATTCCTAAAAAGTGTATGAGAATTAATTTTTGTTTTTAGCAAAGATAGTATTTTCAACTCAAACTTTAATATTCCTTTAGTTTTGTTGTTTTATCACTATCACACATGTATGAATGTTCATCACATGAGAGCCTGGCTAATATATAGTAAACTTAAAAGCTGCTACTGAAAAATACTTCTTATTCCATTATTGATATAATAAAAAGATGAATAAGATGATAGACAGATAGATAGATAGACAGACAGACAGACAGACAGATAGATAGACAGACAGACAGATAGATAGACAGACAGACAGACAGAAACAAACAGACACAGACAGACAGACAAAGTACTGGGTCTGTATAAGTGATTTGCAATTGTCTGGCATGGCATAGGCTCTAACATTAATAATTTACTTAGTAAATTTATATGACTGTCCATGTCACCAAAAACGACTGTGGCTGCTTATAAGTGAAACAACAATTAAAACCCATATCACATTTTTTTTTAAAAAAATCATATATTAATAACAAGGAAAATAAAAAATAAAAGGAAATTTATGGAGTAAAACATAATCCAAGATAGCAGGAGTTCAATCATCATTTAGCCTTCTTCAACCATTAGGGCTAATCTCATTTTGGAGGGAATGATGTTCCAGAGGGTGAGGGCTGCAGAAAAGGCACATCTCCTGCCAGGCAGAACTCATTCACAGATAGAAAACTGGTCCCCAACCTATCTGGCTTTACAGACCGGTAGGAGGAAGAAGAAATCATTCCGGGTGAGCGGCAAGCACTCCCACAAACAAGTGAAGCTCCGTTTGTGCCCACTGCTTGCACAAATGGAGCTGCCCAAACATGTGCACCTGCCATTGGCCCAGTTCCAAGCAGGCTGTAGCCCAGGGGTTGGGAACTTCTGATCTACAGCAGAAGCAAACTGGCAACCAATGCATCTCATGGAACAGAGGTGTAACTCATGTTTGAGTGCTGAAGCTTCAGATACTCTTTAAAGGCAGTCCATGCCAAGCACAATAATTATAATAATCCATTCTGGAGGCGACCAGGGGTATGAGTGACAATGAGTAGAACCTCACGAACCAGGAAGGGATGCAACTGGCACACAGCACAAAGCTGTGCAAAGTCTTTCCTATTATGAGAAGCACCTGTTCCTCGAGAAGAGATCAAAAGTTTAGGAGAAACCTCAGGTTGCATTCTGAGACCGTACTGTCATACCTCACACAGTACCAAAGATAAGTTCCCAGATCCAGTATGTCCCCAAACCCAAAGACATTTAGCATTCAGCTGAAGCATTTTGTTTCCTATCCAGACCTCTCCAGCTCAAGGAAAGGGGATAAGACATCAATGGAATTGCCTAATTCATCAGGACCAAAAATATATAACTGGCTGTAAGGCATCCAGAAAGTATCCATGATATCAATCACTCCGAGACATTTTCTCTCCAATTGATTTATTTAGAAATAGATCTGGCATGTCAAAGGCAATTTCCCAAAGTGAAAATTTTTCACGTGTTACACAGAATCCACCTTCTCTTCTCCCTTCTCTCCTCCCACTTCTACACTTCATAAATCACGATAACCAATTAACTGCCACTGGAATTTCCTAATACGCCATACAGAATAACCTTGAACTTTTCAACTCATCCAACTCTCTTAAAAAAATATGTGGCAGATGAATTTCAAAGCTGACACTGGCAATCATTAGCATATTGATGATTCCTCACCATATGATCATGAATGATCTCACCAAGTGGCTTCATGTGGATGTTAAATAGGTGTGGGGGGAATAGATGGAAAACCCCATATAATAGAGGTTAAATGTGGGACCTGTCACTCCCAATTAACAGCAATTAGTACCAGCATGCATGAATCTGCACAAACTGAACAAACCATTAAAGTTTAATCCTACTTCCTTCCTTTTACTCTTGATGTTATAAAGTTGTTTAATGAAACATCTGCAAGAAAACAACCAAACTCAGAGAATTTCAAACCCCCCACAAATCTTTAAGACGGTTCTCCCAGTATAATTTCAAAGTTCCTTATTTTATGCTTCTATAATCAGGATTTCTGATTCCAAATTCTGAGTGTGAAGTCCTGAATTTCTCTAGTGTAATTTTGCTGTCTCAAAGCAACTGGGACAAAGCCATCAACAAAAGGAAGCTAATGATCTACAATGAACAGGCAGAGCACCTGTTAAGATGTTAGAATGATTAGTGTTATAGAACTGTAATAAATAAAATAATATAATAAATATTATGAGTAACTCCTTTTAAAATCTAGGCTTGATGATTACCACAAATTGTGCCAAAGCAAAACAAACAACCAAAATAGCCTTGTTACCAGCCTTCTTGTCTTTTCCACTTGTTTGGTTAGAATATAAGGTAGGTAAAGAGGGAGAAATGTTTTTCAAAAGGAATAAATTGACTGTGATTAATGAGGATGGTCAAGGAAAATTCATAATCTCAGGGTAAGTAATAGTCAGTGGATTTACAGTAAATGCATCACAGGACAGAAGCCATTTGGCCTCAAGCCATTTTTTCTGGTGAAACAAGTCATTTTGTCATTTGTTCCCCATTTAATTAGTTAACTTCATGAACTCATCTTCTTTAAATATCTCAGAGAAGTGGACAGACAGAAAATGTCAATACATAGCCTGCCACTTAGATGCAGTCAAGGTCTTTTGAATAGATTTGCATCAAATGTTTCATTTGTTTGTTTGTTTGTTTTTGCTACTCAGGAAGCAAATTACAAACTGTAGCATCAGGACACAATAATGTTTTCCCCTTCTTTCTTTCTTTCTTTCTTTCTTTCTTTCTTTCTTTCTTTCTTTCTTTCTTTCTTTCTTTCTTTCTTTCTTTCTTTCTTTCTTTCTTTCTTTCTTTCTTTCCAAAATACAAGGAAAGAAACAACTTATGGATACTACTGTGAACTTGAGAAATGTTCTATGGTAGATAACTTCCTAAAGGCTTGTCTTGACTTGGCCTTATATGGGAGGACACCTCTGTTTTCAATTTTCTTTCTCTGCAGTTTTGTGTTTTCAGAAATCCATGTGGTTGATATCAGGTAGGAAGTAAATTATTATCTGAACATGAAAATCTTTTCCTTTCCTTTCACAAAAATAAACGGGGAAACACTTTGCAAAATTAATTTGCAAAATGTCCTGTGATGGATTTTTTTCCCCCCTGTAGCCCTACTTTGCCTTTGGCTTGTCCATTTTTAATATTCATTATTCTAAATACCTGGATATGTTACAAATCTGTTCTACTCCAATTGAAAACCCATGAGTCCAATAAATATATCCAGTTATTGGGAGCTGTAGTTCAGGATCATCTGGATTTTCTATTCCTGTTTTGAAAATAAAGCAAAGATTCATGTTCAGTCAGCTGTCACTAGAATCCTTGCAAGAAGATGGGAGAATGTGAGAAATGAATTTAAACTTTTGTGCATGCATCCTGTTAACAATCAATGTAAATTTATTACATTACATTAATTACCTAGGAAAATTATAATTTCAATTATATGATTCTCATTTTTGTGGAGGAGTGTGATAATTTATGTGTAACAAAACCAGACACTAAAATTATTGAAAACAAATAGTAGAAGACAATGTAATGTACATGTTGGAATTGCTATGACATTTCAGTGGAGAACTCTATTGACCTAATACCTTTTTAGGAACATAATTGACCTAATACCTTTTTAAAAAAAAAAATAAAAAAAAATGTTTTAATGATAAAGAAGATACCTTTTGCAATATTTGGTTGCCCGTTATGATCTTTTCTTTGAAAAACCCATGATAATTCCCAAAAGAGCCCTAAGTTCTCCAGAACAATTTCACGATCACTGCTATATACTTTGAAATTTTGTAGTATTTTCTATCCTGGTATTTTTCTTTCTTCCACAGAAGTTAAAGTTTGCAAAAGTGATCTCCATCTGCTAGGAACAGTTGGCAGGCTATAAGCAAATAACAATTACAATTCTTTCTATTTGAAGATGCAGTGTGCAGTTTTATCCAGTGGAATGAAACCATTAATATTTTCTTGCATAGGAATCACTTATCAAAATAAGATGCTTTCGTGTGTTAAAGGCCCATTTTAAGAATTATTTATTTTGCAATTTTGCTACTGAAAATTTTAATATTGTATAGACTTTTTTGGGGGATAAAGACATTCTGACGCAATTAAAAAATAAGTTCACATTGTCCACACTTTAACATTAGACATTCCTTTGTTTTATATTGCCTCACTTTTGAACCTTTAGTCATAAATAAAAATGATTGATATATTGTCTGACTTCTTGTTCTTGAATTGTAACACACAAACACCTCAAAAAACAAAAACAAAAAAAACCCATCCACTCAATTGGCCACAACCCAATACACCACAAATACTTGAGCAACTATCTAATATAACAAACTCAAGTCTGGATTTCTGATATGTGTACTTCAAATTGAACCTTTTTTAAAAAATTAGGCTACTATGATTAATGCTAAAAAAATCTGGAAGATAAAATGTACATTTTTGACAAGCCTGGATTAAGATTGAGTTAGCAGCTTTCGAAAAAATTGGGGTGATTACATAAAAGAAAAGCTAAAACTACTTTTTTCATTCAAAAAATTGGCATATAAGCCAAAATAAATTAAACATTTACTATGTAAAAAGTTGGCTCTATAATTTCCCTTTTATGGCTATAACAGCATTTGCAGCCCATCTAAGATGCCATATTAAAACTCCCCAAGAGGAAAATATTTAGAATGTTCAGATAAATATCAGACAGCTGCATCAATTTTTTTTAAAGAAAAGGATAGATGGCTGAGAACCAGGAAAGGTTGGTAGAAGTTTGAAGAGGAGCCATTAAACTCCCTTGTATTGTACCAAAGGAGGGAAGGCAAAATAGTCCAAAAAAACTTCATCATGTGGAAGAGATGATGAAATGATTGCAGATATACTGCAGGATGTGCTGTCATGCTGCCATTTCCATTGAATTGTAGCACCAAGAACAGAGCTGGCTACTGCAGCTGTTTCAAGAGGAAAGAGAATTGCATGCCATAATTGGCTTTTTTTTTTTTTACTACCTCAAGATTCCATACTACCAGCATGTTTTTAAAAAGAATAATTGGTTCCCCTACCAAGCTAAGAATACTTGGAATAATCACTCTACATAATAAGTACCCGTTTATCTTGTTGGCACTCTCTAATTTGCTCCTAGGTTTGAGAGGCTTCCTTGCTACACAGCATGGATTGCAGTCACTCAGATACTTAACACTTTAGCTAAATTGCTCTCACTTTGTTGCTTTGAAGTATTGTTCTCAAGTGTTATTTGGTATTTTTTCCTTGTCATCCTTCCAACAGTTTTTAATCTCTGAAGTCCAGATTGCTAGTTACCTTACAACTTTTCTTCAAAACTTTTTTAAGACAGCCTTCCTTTATTTATTTTTTTCCTCTCCAGTCTGTTTTTACAGTTTCTTTCTCACTGCCTGGGTTCACTATTCAGCATAGTACTTGTGTTGTCCAGAAAAGGAAAAACAAACAAACATAGGGAAACAGGACACACAAAAAGAAAACACTTAGTTTTCCTCTCACACTGAAAAAGGTGATTTCCAAATCTATTGTAATTGCATTGCCTATTTATTTGGTACTCAAGGCATATTTAAGGACTCTGGGACCTATTATGCATTATAAATGCCACACATTTGTAAATTGTTGATGTCTTTGTGATTAAGTGGAAGTTTTCTTCCATTCCTAGATAACCTTTGCAGTGTTATTTCATAAGGGAAAAAGTGTCCTGCACTTGGACAAAAACTATGTTTTGCAGGGAAACATTTTAAACTTCTAATGCTTTCATTGTGCCTTTTTCATTCTACATTTTGAGATTTTGATGTATTTAATCACTAAATTATGTTATTGTAATGTTTCTGGGAATTGAAGGCCATATGTCTTAAGTTGCTATGTCTGAGAAACATGTTCTAATGGGATAGTACCTTCTGAAAATTCTTGATCCAAACACTGCAATGAAGCTCTTGATATTAACTAATCAATTCAAGACTGAAATTATTCCTATATAACCAATGCTTTGATGTGAAGTACAGTGGTACTTTCTTTTTTATCTTTTATTCAACTTTGGATGAAAATTTAAGCAATATTACTCTTTAAATCTTACTCTTTAGAAATTTACAAATTCTAAATGGCAATTAATATTGATAGTTTTTTTTTTCTTTTCTCTTTTTCTTTTATATTTTATTTTCACTATTTGGTCAGTTTATTATAGCTCTAAGACCAGATGCAATAAAATACCTAACATTAGAACTGTCACGTACCTACACATCAGCAGAAAAGCAATGTATAAAAGGATCTAAAAATTACAAACATATATAAAATAGAACAAAAATAGCATTGTAAGAAGTTCATTATTTAACTAATGGTGTAGTATATTTGCAATAAACTAGAATTAGTTTATCTAGTCCTATTTCCTGTTTGGTTTACCTGATACAGCTGACATATAGACAATATATATTTCCCCTCATCCTAAGGTCATTTTCACACCTTCCATTACACTGGGTGATGGTCTGAAACAGCAAGCACTTGGATTACTTTGAATATATATTAGAAAATAGAGGAAAATGCTACCTTGGCTTACACCTCTATAAATTGGAAAGGATGTAGATAAATATCCGCAAGAAGTACATCTAATTCTCAGGGAGGTATTTGAATAAAGTAACTGAATAAGTTGGTGCAGTCCTTTATCAATAGTTTTGCCTCAGACTGCCCCATTTTCTCTCCCTTGGTAATAGGTCAAAAACAGTCTTAAAATCAACAAAAGTTAGAAAACAAAAATGGCATGCAGTTATCTTTTTTTGGCAAAGGATGGAGAATATTATCTCATGTAGATTTAATATGTTCTGTTTTTAAACAACAGAATACCAATATTTTAATCATATTAGATAAGCATTACTGCAGTGAAATCTGCCTGGAAACAATACATCATGCTTTGTATTATAAAAAAAAACAGTATAATAATAAAAAAATCAGAATCTCAAACCTTTTGTTAGAGGAAAAAATGAGTCTAGTTATAGGAAAATGGGAGCATTCTTACACTGTTTATTAAGTTCTTTTGTTTTCCTGAGACGTTGATCTTCTTTATTGTTTTTTTACTGTAAAGAATAGTTATAATTTTTGAATTCCCACAATGCAGTTCCAGTGGATAATTATAGGGCAGGGATGGTCAGATGTAAGTAAAATATGATTATGAATTGTTTTGCAAAATATCTACTTTTAGGGAAGGAATATAGAAGCAATGGAGAAGACTGTTGTTATTTCTAGGAGTTTAATGCCACATTTAGATTTCTCCTTCAGATTAAGAAAAGATAGAAATTTAAAGCTCATTTTGAAATAGCCTGCTTGGTATTTTACTCCTGTTCACTGTATAAAGAAGAGGGGAAACTTCCTGTAGCTTCAAAGCTTTTCTTGCTATGAAAAGCTCAGATTTTGGATTCCCATCCCAGAGTCATGTGCCTTGCAGTCAAGATCAGAGCTTGCAGTCTCCTGACCATAGCAGAATGAAGAAGTCCAGGTTTTGAATAAAAAAAAAAGCCCTTGAGGTTGTTATTAGGGGTGGGATTCTTCCAGTTTGGCCTGGTTCAGGTGAACCTGTATCTCCAAAGATCTGATCAGCTGATTCATGCAACACCGTGTATTTCTGTGCACCAGCTGTTTTACAAACAGAGCTTGCAGAAGAAGGTGAGTTGCAAATGCTGCATGCATGTGCGAGGCTTGTGCTCATTGAACCGGTTGTTAACATTGGTTGAATCCTACCCTTGTGCTGGCAGTTTTGCATAGAACCTAGTACTGGGTACTGTGGAAATTCATCACTTTAAGGCACGGGTGTCAAATTCGATCATGTTACATGACATCACATGACATATCACAATGTTTTTTGCCTTTATGGAGCTGTGGTGGGCATGGACTGCATATGATGAATCTGGCCCACAGGTCACCAATTTAACACCCTGCTTTAGGGTATAACTGTTGTCATTATTAAGAAGCTGATGGGAGCTTGTAAAATATGTGGATATTTTCTTGCTTGGTGTGTACACTTTTTATGTTAGGCTTTTAAATTTGTTTGCTTAAGTTAACAACAAAGATTAAAATCCCCTTATTTACTAAATGTTCATTGTCTCTGGATCCAAAAGAAACAGCTGCTTGGACACTTGATCACTGGCCTAACACTTAGCAAAACAGGGGAGAGGCATGGAGAGACAGAAAATCTCAGACTACCATCTGAAAAATATATTTGCTTATTTGATTCAGCTTTTATTGAGCAAATTGAAGGAAATCAGGATCACGGATCTCTGCATGTGAAGCAGAGTTGGAAATAAGCTTATGTTAAAGCAAAGAAGAATTGCAACTTTAAACCAAATTTTTTATTAGCACAACCTCCACTTTCCAAAACTGTCCCACTTATATTCTGTTTTTCAAGGAAAATACTGAAAACACAACTTCTGTATTCATTGTCCAGGGGTGTCAAACTCATGGCCCATTGGCTGGATGCGTCATGTGCTGGCCATGCCCACCCCCGGTTTAGCAAAGGGGGGGAAAGTTGTGATATGTCATGTGATACGTCATGTGATGACATGTCATTATGAGCTTGACCCTGTCATAGTCAAAAAGCTGAAGCTATGAAGATGGGAGAAGGTTATTCAGCCCTATTTCAGCATGAAATATATGTCATGAGAACATTTAACATTCACTGAAATGTCTAGCAGTATTCATGCTTATCAAAAAGGCTAGAGTAGCTGGGAAATGAGGTTCTGAAGCATCCAGAAGCTGCAAATAACTCTTTTAGGCTTTCACTTAGTAGACAACTGACCTTCACTCATCAGGTGAAGATAATCTTTCAACTAAGTGTGTTAGCCATTTGTAATTAAATTAACTCATTTGACTCCTTTTCTGGAACTCCCAAAGAAATTTCTTCAACCCCTACATAATGCTACAACGTTTTGCAGAATGTGAGAGGAAAGAGAAATTTCTCTTTAGATGCATCATCTGAACAATTCGGAAAGCTGCTTAAAGGTATTATTAGGAGATCAGCTAAATTCCTCAGGGAAATTTCACACATCCTTATCAGCTACTAATTGGAAAATATATTTATACTAGTTTACAGAGGGATAATGATATTAGGCTTTTGTAAAAAAAAAAAAAAAAAACACAGAAAAAGGCTTGTGGCAACTTAGCCACTAAAATATTTATTATCACACCAGCTTTCATGTATTACATCTACTATGTTTGATGAACTGGGCTGTGATCCTCAAAAGGTTTGCAATAACTTTGTTAGCTAACCTTTAAGATGCCACATATTTGTTGCATTTCTTTTGTTGACCACTTTCATACAACACTTTGTAGCAAGACAGGTCAGTTCATTTTTCCAGACCCCTTCCCCATAGAAACTTCCAAATTCACTGCACCTTGTGAAGTCTCCCCCCACCCCGCACACACTGTTTTTAAATATGTGGAAGCTTTTACAGCAAATGCGAAGACTACATTGTCTCTCTGCTTAAGGCAGAGAAATCACAACTCATGATGTTCTTAGAAAAGGACTTGCTGATAATGCCACTTGCAAGAAGCTACTTTTAGTAAGATCCCTAGTTGTATTTCATTGCCTGTTGCAGAACACCAGGATCTATTCTATTCTATTCTATTCTATTCTATTCTATTCTATTCTATTCTATTCTATTCTATTCTATTCTATTCTATTCGTTATAACGTCACTAATCATTGACACTGCTACATTTCAAATTTTATCTGTCCTAGTGGTACTGCAACAATGTAGAGATGGTGAGATAATGAAAACTCAAATAAAGGCTTCCGGTTTTGCAAGGCTCGGCGGTGGCAGGAATTCACGATCCTCCGCGATTCCTGCTGCGCTCGCTGCCGAGGTTCCTCCGATCCAGATGGATCTGGAGGATAGGGCTGCCCCGTAGAGGCAGCCGAAGAGAGAGGGGATCCGGATTTGGGTTTGGGGGTATCGCAAACCCCCTCCTCAGCCGGCAAAACCCCTTTTTCCCAAGGCGGTGGAGTGGCGGTCAGCAATGGCCGCCACAAAGAAGCCTGCAGCTGGGTAAGATTTGTGCAGGAGGAAGCAGATGAAGGCAAAAGTTTTGGCTGAACCGGGACTAGAAGAAACTTTTAAATACCCTGGAAACTAAATTGTTCGAAGGATACATTGTCTCCCAAGGAAGATCGTAAAAGCGGCAAAAAAAAGCTGAAAGGGAAAGTTACTTTCTTTCACTCTCCCTTCCCACAGAAACAGCAGTTGGAAATCTGGAAAACCTGCTTGGGCATAGAAGGTAAACTTGAAATTTAAAGCCAAGGGGATAAAGGATTTCTGGACATTGGAACTAAAAACTTAAAATTCTTTTTATTTGCTATAAGTAGAAGGGAAGAGGTAAAGATTTATTTTAAGATTGTACTGAAGGAGACTGCTTTGAGTTTACAAGATCAGAAATAAAAGGTATTACGACTTCTAGAAGATTACTTTGGAACTGTGTATTTGAATTCTACCCTAGGAAGAGAAAATATAGAAAGAAGAAAGTGCTAAATGAAACTGTTTGTTTTGATTTGGTTTGCTTTGTGACTTTGGGATCTTTGTGAACTATTTCTTGAAAGTTTAAAGATATTTGGATTGTTTCAAAAAAAGGGGAAAAATGGCATTATCTTTTGAAGAATTACAAATGGAATTTCAAAAATTGAAAGAAGAGGAACAGGAAGGCATGGGCTCTTCTGGATCTATTTTCTACTTTTTAGAAATGGAGATTTCTACCTATCAAGAAATACAACAGTGACAGAAAGGCTGGGATCAAGAAGAAGAAGCCATCTTTAATGGACAAATACTCTTAGTGGAGGAAGAAAAGCGTAAGGGGGGTAAAGAAATGGTGAATTCAGGACTTAAAAAAGCAACCAAGAAAAAGAAAATAAGATGAAAAATCGATATGATGTCAGAAAGCAACAGAAAAGAGAAATACAACAGAGAGGGAAGATAAAGAGAGTGAAACTTGAGAGATGGGGGGGTGGTCAAAAAGCTAGAATTGACAAGAAAGGAAGGGAAAAAGGAAAGAGAAGTCATAAAAGCTTTAAACAAGATGTTAATAAACAGGTTTTTTCAGAGATAAGGGGTAAGATATAATTTTATAAAAATGATTCTGCAAAAGTACATAAGATTGTATGGTAGATATTAGTATTTGAAATTGAATTAGAAAATTAAAATATTATATGAATTAATAATGCATTAAAGGGAAGCTATGAAAATGTTTGAGATTTGATAATAGAGTTTAATTTACTATGAAATATTGCTCTTATTATATTATAAACTCAATATTCCTTTTTTCTTGGCTTTACTATTACTTATTAAATTTAATATTATTGGCTTGTTTTATTATTTTGAAATGTAGTACTTAGAATGTACGAAGCAGAATCAGTATGGAAAGTATGTATTATTTTAAGTGTAAAATTTAGGGGAAAGATAAAAAGTTGTCATACTTCAACCAGTGGTTACAGGAGAAATATTGTATTAGAAAGAAAGGAAAAATAGATGATTGAAAGAGAACGGACAAAAGATGCAAGTATAATTATTTAAATTGAGAGGAAATAAATAAAATAGAATTAAAAGAATGATAGGAGAGAGAAAATATATAGAAAACATAGAATGTTAAATAAGATATGAAATAGTATATTATGTCAGCACGAATTTGATTTATGTCTGTACAAAAAGATCTAAACCCGGGGTAAGCCGCTTTCCAAAAAGAAGTTTTATGTATTTATGTTTTGTGTAATGTTTGTTTATGTTTGAAAGGATGTTAGAAGAGAACTAATATATATAATCTAAGGCAAAAGAAATACAATTAAACAGAAGGAAAGGGAGCAGTAAAGAGAAGTTGGGAAAGGATATGAAGTTGAACCGATAAGATAAATATATATATTAATTGTGTTTGTATAGAAATGTGATAATTTGGAATTATCTTGTTTTTAAATAAGATATTCTATGTGTTTTTTAGAAAAAGATATTTTATGTTACTACATCCTATGTTTTGTTTGTTTGTGTATGTTTTTTAAAAATATTAATAAAATTTGTTCAAAAAAAGAAAAAGAAAACTCAAATAAACATGTACACCCCCCCCCAACACTGGAAGTTTTTAAGAAAAGATTGGATAACCATTTGTCTGACATGGTATAAGGTTTCCTGCCTAAGCAAAAGGTTGGACTAGAAGACCTCCAAAGTCCCTTCCAACTCTGTTATTCTATTCTATTCTATTCTATTCTATTCTATTCTATTCTATTCTTAACCAATAGACATATTTAGAAGTAAGGAAGCAAGCTTACTCAGAAAATGACTGCTCTGTGAGGAAAGGAAAGGATTATGATTATAGCTGTATTTGCCAGTCACAAAACATTCATTGACTCAAAAACAATTAAAGATGTTCAGTTCTCAAAGATATTCTGTAGGTATCTCTCCTTACTTTTTCTAGAAGCTTTGAATACTGTACATTTCCAACCAAAGCACTCAGATCCATCTCCCCAGGTCATAAGAATACAGAATGTAGATGCTTATGTTAATTAGATGTATTCCAGTTTGTTTTATGTAGCAACGGCCTGCTTATGATTTCTATTTAAATTCTTTGTTTTAAAAACAAAGGTGTTTAAAAAGTTTAACTAGCTTCATAATTGCTGTTGCTTATCGTCTGCTAATTTGATTGCTTCAGAGAAAGCTTTAGTTGTCATAACCATGCTAATTCTTGCTATAGGTGTATACCTGCACCAGGTCATTCACAATGTCTAATAAGAAATTAATTCTGGAAATGAAGCATAATGGCTAGTTTTATTATCAGCTCCAAGCCAGAGATCACTGTCATGCAACTGTTAACTACAAATTGGCAAATATACATTAAGGAGATGTTCAGTAAGATGGATTCCTGCAGGAGGATACAATTGCTTCTTCAGGATAACAATGCATCCTGTGACTGAGGCCTCATTTAGGTCCCCAGGATTTGATCTAAACAACAGTTAAAAACACACATAAGGCATTTTCTTATATAAGCAGCATCCAATTTCACTTTCAAATACACTTCTCTGCAAGACTATTTAAAACTTGCCAAGCTAAACCTGGGCTTTCCTGCTTTGCCATGATTTTTATTATAGCTAAGAAACCAAGATGAGAGTGAAATTTCTATATGAGAATTAAAATAAGTAGTAAGTGGATCCCCCAAAAAAAGATGACTGAATAGCAACCTAAAACTTATCCAAGTATATATATGTTTGCAAGATATATTCTTAGTTGAATGTCGTCGATGTCAGCCATTCAGTTGTATCCATCCGTTATTTCAGATCCACCATGGTCATTTAGGTGTCATCCTGTATAGTGTCCAGCCATCAGGTACTAGGGTAACCTCTTGCCTTTTTCTGCTGATCCCTCTCATTTTTTTCAATTGAATTGTCAGGGTTCCGGCAGTTACTCCAATTAAATCATGAGCCTTGAGCCACACTCCCAAAACTAAAGAGAATTTATTTGAAGATAACATTCTACTTCCGGCACTAATCTGAACGTAGCCAACTCTGAGATACGTAATTCACTGTCACCCTTGATCCTGCTTTCCCCCCCATCCCTCTGGGTGTATCAACCAATGAAAAAATGTCCATAGCCAAGAATCTTCAGTCATGCTCTCCAATTAGATATTTTCGTGGCAGAAGCTTCAGCCATCTAATCAGTCATAGAAGAAAATATGAATGGAACATACTTTCGATTTCACACTGTTGCCTGCTCTTTGAAACTCCCACCCTTCTTTTTGCTGTCAACTATAAAACGTGTATACAAAATGTTTTATGAGTTGACATGAATCAGTTCTCATGATATAACCAAAATCATGACAGCTTGTGTTTGGCAATCTTGCCCAAGCCTTGGTTTGGTTCAGTCTTGGACTTGTTTGTTTGTTATGAATAATAGTCACCTCCAGCACCACACTTTAAAGGTGTCCAGCCTTCTCCTATCTTCCGTTTCCAGATTCCAGGTTTCATAGCCACAAGTAGCAATTGGGGAAATTATTGTGTAACCTAACCTGCATTTGGCTGAGAAGCTGATGTCTTTACTCTTTCAGATGTTATTTATGCCAGACATCACAGTTCTTCCAAGTACTATATGCCTTCTAATCTCAGGGCTGTAGTCACCATTTTGGTCAATTTTAAAACCCAGGAAGATGAATTCCTTTACTGTTTCAAGGATCTCATTGTCAATCTACCTGTGTGTTTTCTGCAGTTGTCATTATCTTTGTTTTCTTGATGTTAAGGTGCAGTCTAAATTTTTCACTTCCATCTTTGATTAGCCATCCCAGATCTTACTTGCTTTCTACTAGTAATGTTGTATCATCAGCATGTTGGAGCTTGTTGATATTCCTATCACAAATTTTAACTCTAATGGTAGATTCTTCCAAATGTACAGGTGAAACTCAAAAAATTAGAATATCATGCAAAAGTTCATTTATTTCAGTAATGCAACTTAAAAGGTGAAACTAATATATGAGATAGACTCATTACATGCAAGGCAAGATAGTTCAAGCCAAGATTTGTCATAATTATGATGATTATGAAGACCAGGATGCTTCAATAGCGGCCTTCAGCTCTTCTGCATTGTTCGGTCTCATGTCTCCCATCTTTCTCTTGACAATGCCCCATAGATTCTCTATAGGGTTCAGGTCAGGTAAGTTTGCTGGTCAATCAAGCACAGTAATCCCATGGTCATTGAACCAGATTTTGGTGCTTTTGGTAGTGTGGGCAGGTGCCAAGTCCTGCTGGAAAATGAAGTCAGCATCCCCATAAAGCTTGTCTGTGGAAGGAAGCATGAAGTGCTCCAAAATCTCCTGGTTGACGGCTGTGTTGACCCTGGACTTAATGAAGCACAGTGGACCAACACCAGCAGATGACATGGCTCCCCAAATCAACACAGACTGTGGAAACTTCACACTGGACTTCAAGCATCTTGCAGTGTGTGCCTCTCCATTCTTCCTCCAGACTCTGGGTCCTTGGTTTCCAAATGAGATGCAAAAGTTGCTCTCATCAGAAAAGAGGACTTTGGACCACTGAGCAAAAGACCAGTTCTGTTGTTCTTTAGCCCAGGTAAGATGCTTCTGATGTTGTTTGTTGTTCAGGAGTGGCTTGACAAGAGGAATGTGACATTTGAAACCCATGTCCAGGATCCATCTGTGTGTGGTGGCTCTTGATGCACTGACTCCAGCCTCAGTCCACGCCTTCTGAAAGTCCCCAACACTTTTGAATGGCCTTTTCCTGTCAATCCTCTCCAGGCTGCGGTCATCCCTGCTGCTTGTGCACCTTTTCCTTCCATACTTTTCCCTTCCACATAACTTTCTATTAATGTGCTTTGATACAGCACTTTGGGAACATCCAACTTTGTTTGCAATTACCTTTTGAGGCTTTCCCTTCTTATGGAGGGTGTCAATGATGGTTTTCTGCACAACTGTTAGGTCAGCAGTTTTTCCCATGATTGTGATTCCTACTGAACCAGACTGAGAGACCATTTAAAGTCTCAGGAACCCTTTGCAGGTGTTATGGCTTAATTAGCTGATTAGAGTGGGACACTTTGAGCCTAGAATATTGAACCTTTTCACAATATTCTAATTTTATGAGATTGTGGATTTGGGGTTTTCATGAGCTGTAAGCCATAATCATCACAATTATGACAAATCATGGCTTGAACTATCTTGCTTTGCATGTAATGAGTCTATCTCATATATTAGGTTCACCTTTTAAGTTGCATTACTGAAATAAATGAACTTTTGCTTGATATTCTAATTTTTTGAGTTTCACCTGTATTTCTGTATTCATGTTGAATAGTATAGGTGACAAGATGAAACCTTGCCTTTTCAAAATCTGAGCCAATTTGTGTCATATTCCATTTTTACAGTGGCTTCCTGATCAGATTATAATGACTGAATGAGGATGTTGTGTGGTGATATTCCCAGTTCTTTGAGGCTGTTGTCATGGTCAACACAATCAAAGGCTTTTCTGTAATCAATGAGGCACATGTAGAGGTCTTTTTGGTATTCCTTTGCTTTTCTATCATCCAATGTACCGTATTTGCCGGCGTATAAGACGACTTTTTTGCCCCGAAAAACATGCCTCCAAGTGGGGGTCGTCTTATACGCGGTATATCCACTGCCGCTTTCGGATGCTTGTTGGACGCAGCGAAGGCGCCTCTGGCTTCCCGGATCCCCTGCGCCGCTCCGCTTCATCCCGCTCGCCTCGCTCCGCCCGAGGCTGCAGCCTTCCTGCTCTTCCCACGGCCCCTGGCACTCCGCCCTGCCGCTGCAGCCCCGGGATTTCTGGAGGCGTTTCTGGTGGTGGTGGGGGGTCGTCTTATACGCCGGGTCGTCTTATACGCCGGCAAATATGGTAGATTGGCAATATGATCACATGTTCCTCTTCCTTTTTTTCCTGCTTGTATATTAGGCAGCTCTGTGTTGGCATTTGGATCCAAATATTGCTGGATTATCTTCAAGAGTATTTTGCTCATGTGTAGTTTCAAGGCTATGTATTTGTGGTTGGAAGAGTCTTTTGGTATTGGGATAAATATTGATATTTTCCATTCTTTGGCCACTGACTAGACTTACATACACTTTGGCAAAGTGCTATTGGTGCTTCTGTTGACAGTAGTCTCAGCAACTCTGCAAGGACTCCATCAACTACTGGGGCTTTTCCGTTAGGCTAATGGTTGAGTTCTCACACTATTTCCTCCTCCAGGAGATTTTGTTCCATTTCTGGTAGGTTAGCTCCTCTTAATGGCTTGGCCTTGTTTTTCATTTGTGTAAAGTTTTTCTATTCCTGCCATCTTTCTATGACAGCTTGTTGGTCATGTAATTTGTATCCATTATATCCTCTGACCATAGTCTTTCTTGCCAAAAAGGGGTTTCTGGCCTTCTTCACATAAATGAAACACTCTCTTATCTGAACTCTCATGGCTGCTTCCTCCATTTTGTTACATTGTTCTGGCCAAAACTTTTCTATTTTTTCTTGCACTCTCTGGAATTTTACATTTTTACATTTTACATACAGTCTTCACATTTCTTCCCTGACATCAATAGCTTTTGCTTTCTTTCTTTTTTCTGCAATCTCTGTTGTAGCTTCTGATATCCATCTGGCCAATTCCATTTGTTTCTTGTACCTATTATGTTCTTGGGCTATTTCAGTGATGGTTGTTTTTATTTTCCTGGTTGTTTTTGCAATCCCTGAGAAATCATCTGTAAAGGGATCATCTTCCAATCTCCCATGGCATGTATGCTTCTTCATCTTGGACATATCTCTGAATGTGAATCTCTTTCTCCATTTAAGTGCTTGCCATCATGCCATCATGCCAGAATAAAGGTTCAACACTTCCTAGTTATTGCTACAGTAGGTATCCGGGCTTCCCATGTGCTTTTTTAAAAAACCAACTGCCAATCTTCAGCAACCAAATCTGTCTAGATACTTCATACTTAAGTGGTCAGTAGAGGGGGCTTGCATGAGGGCACTAAAGTGCCTATCATCCCTTTCATTATATTTTTATTCTCTTATTCTTGTTTTTGGTTGAAAAATTCCAATAAATAAATAGATCCACTTAGTTGGCATACATGACTCTTTATAAATGATCCTTTATTCCAATTCTTTGGGAAAGTAGTTCTTTCCCAAAGTTCCTATGTTAATTAAGAGTGCATCTTGAATGCCTTCTTGTTCCTACAGGAACCTTTTCCTATGAAAAACAAAACAAAAACTCCTCTACATTCATGTTCTCTTACCAGCTAGCGAACACAAAACAGAATGTTTGGGTTTCTGCACTGACACATGAATAGACAAGAGGAAGTCATGTCTGAAGCCACTAACTCTTGTAGAGTTCTTTTCACATGACAACACTTGTGTGGTAGTTTTGACTTAAAAGAAGCATTATTATTATCTTGCAAAATATCTGCTACTACAGATATATATCCAGCATTGCAACCACTAACTTACTTATATAGTGCAATTCCAAGCACAAATAATGTCATACAGTACATTATTGCTACTACAGTATATTGAGCCTCCATATCCCAGTAGTTTTCAAGTCATACCTCTTGAATCTTTCTGAGCTTTATTTCATGTATATTAAACTCCAGTGGTTATGGGAAGAGTTACATGGAAGGTCATGTATTGATCAGCTGTGCTAGGAGCTTTAATTGAAGCTATTAACATTTCCATTTTAGGAGGGTGTTGCTTATAGGGTTGTTTAAAAATTAAGAGTCCAGTGACTAAATCTGTTCCCTTCCTCCTCTGTATTCAACTTGGCTAGCTAGCAATAAAAAAATCAATTTGGGAAGGTCAGAGTAATCATCCATAGTATATTTATGTACTGAATGCATCATTCTCATCTCATTTATTTGGATCGATAAGTAATCTAAATAGAAAGTAAAAAAAAATACCATGCATACATACAACAAAACTACCAACCTTCAACATTCATAGCTGCATCATACGGACAATCATTTTTCTACTTTCGGGGTAAAGTTTGACTTAACAATAATTTCAATGTTGATAAATGGAAACTCATATATTCATGCCTCCTTCACAGAGATCATCTCACTTTCCAAATACTGACTTGATAGACAGTTGAAAATTGAGTATAGTCACACAATCCATGTCAGAGTCACATGTATCAATCACTTTTAGTATGTGTGTTTATGTGTGTCTGTCTACATATGTGTATGTGTAAATAAAAGCAGTTTTTCCATAACCACACACCTACTTTTTCCCCATCTTCTTATATGCAAATTGATCAGAGAATAAATGTTGTCAGTGAGCTACTTTCACTACTATTAAATGATGCCACAGAGTTGATTTTGGTGGAATTTGTCAATTGACACTGGATTATTTTGCTGGATGTTTAAGTAGAATCTGCATTAGTAATCCAGGTCTGAAGGCATCTGAATGAAAAACTCTTTAGGTAAAATAGATTTGTAGCTAGCCCATGTTACGATCAAGTATATTATTCACCACAAATCTGATACTATTTTATCTGAAAATGAATCCTCAGAGGAATTTACTTTTGAAGTAAGGTAATATTTATCTCACATTTTTTTTCTCAATGCATGTAGCTTTAAGCATAATTTGATACATTTCAGTTGCAATCAATTATGTCATAACGTGGAATGCAGAAGAAATTGAAATAGAAATATCCCATTGAATTGGGTTCTGGTTATGAACTTCATATTAGTCCCTGCAGGAAAGGGTTGAAAACCCAGATGACCTTTTGTATGATCTGGCTACATTCTTATCTGTATCACAATTGTAAAGTTCTAGAAAATCCCAATCTCTCAAGCATCCCTATTCTCTGGACAATCCTATCTTAGCAAAGCTAGGACAAATTCTTAGAAAGAGCAGAGGGATGAGTTTCCTGTTTCTGCCTAGAAAGAAGCAATACAACTAATCTTAGACTATATAAAAGGCAGTTATAATGGGAAAGGCCCACATGCTTTTTTTTTTTTTAAAAAAAAACAGCCACTAACTCTGGGAATGCAAATTGTCTCACCGCCAGTTATCTATTTTTCTGTGGACTATAATGAAGCATTCACACACTCACATGCATTAGAGAAAGTATCATTAAATAGCAAACGTTCAATCAAGCATTTAGTCATTTTTGATGCATTATTTGATATTGCACATTTTGCCATTTCAACAAATAGGAATTGAGTATGTTTTCGCACACATGGAACACTTTTTTGGACCAAAGAAAGCTTAGTTTCCTAAAAGATGGGGCAGTTTCCATAGAGCTAGGGGCGGGGGGGGAGGGGGAGGAGAGAAATAAACTCCTAGTGGCAGCAAGGATTACTACGAAATAATTGGTAAATCTCAGGTATTAATTTAGTGATGGTCATTGGAATAAATGTTTAATTCTTTTTTATTTGTACTGCAGATTTTTCATTGAGGTGCCCTGAATTATCAGAAATACCATCTTTTGCCTACTCTGTAATTTTTCTTTTTCCATTGTGATCTCTACAGCCATCAAATTTCATAATAAGAATTTATCAGTTTCAACTTTTTTTAAAAAAATAATAATCCTGGGCTAAAGGAGGTCAGCATGGACAATCCAGCAGATAGTTTTCTTCTTCTGTGACCTTGCTGAAATTCCAACTTGAGTAAAATTATGCCTTCAATCTAATTCTTATGTATAGAAACAATTATATGCTGATGTCCTTCTCTTCTCTCAACTCCAGGTAATAATAAACTACTCCCACACTTCACTGCATAATTATCTGAACTTCAGTCATTAATATAGATGACATGAAGACATTTATTGGTCAGGAGTCTTTGGAATGTTTCAGGTAAAATCATAGAGCTCCCCCTCCCCAGATATGTAAAACCCATTGAAGATCATGATAATTTATCTACAAACCTCTATTCAAATTTCTTTCACTTTTAAATATAATGGTGTTTCCATAGTATTAACTTTCCAGGATCAGATCATTTTCCTGATTTGAGAAGTTATCACTTTTAAAAATATAAAGTGAAATGGAGTAAAAACATATCCAGTATTATCATTATTATGATTCATCACACAGCAGGAGTAGAATTCCACAAGTCTTAAAGTTGCCGAGGTTGGAGACCCCTGCTCCAGAAAACATTTTCTGCTATCACCATTGCCAGTGGAACACTTTAATTTCTTGCAAGCTCCTGCTGTCGGCTAGTCTCAGAATCTAGAAAAACAGGGGGTGGGGGAGATTGTGGCAAAAGACTTTGAAACACAAGTACTACAATGGCTTTTAATTAAAAAATAATGAGTTCTATCCATAAATTTAGCTTTTAAAATAGAATGAGATCATTTGCATACAAAAATTGCAATGACTGCCAAGAAAAAAATTGTTATCAGAATTTTAAAAAGATGCATTTCACATTTTGTTTTTTTTAAAATCAATAATATAAATCACAATATTAATTATGATCTGAGAAGATTAGAACTTTCAAAAGTTGAGTTATGACCGAGCACTCATTATGAGAATATTCCCCCTAGTATTTGTGTTACTCTTAGAATACAAATTGCATGGCTTAGTTGTGTTTTTCAGCAACAGTTAAAATTCTTAGCAGAGCCCGTGATTTCATCAACATGAAACATTCAACTGTCAGCCAATCTGGAATAATTTAAAATTTTCCATGTACTTGATGAATTACCAGGGTTTACTGGCACGGCTTTTGTATACTGATCTCCTTCTATGTATCTCTTATCATTTTCTTCAGTCCTTTATAAGATACCACTCACACTATCAGTCCTATGGTTAGACCACACCAAGAAACCAACTCTATATTGGTCTAAAACTATACTTATTATTACAGCAACTACAGTAACAGTAACTTGCATGTCTGAATGTGCTTCCCACCTCCATCACTCTGTTTTCAGGTGAATTAGGGAGAGGCCCTAATTAATTTTTCTAGTTAGATTCTTGGAATGGGCTTCAGTAGCATGTATTTAATCACTGCCTTGGTAATGCATCTTCCCACTATCCTTCAAGACCATTTTTTATCATCTCTATACTCATCACCCTCTCCATGCAAGTTTCTCACATATTGATCAGAAATATATGAGATCCGGATAAATTTTAGAATGTAGTAAAGAAAAGCTCTGGCTGTGTGGCAGCATCTTGGCCAATTTCACTATTTTACATGGAAATCACTACAAATGCATTAACCTGCTTAGGAATTCTATCTATCACTCTGACTGTCTTTCTATCGGCTTGACAGCATCACTGATTGGCTCTTTGATCCTTCATATTGTTTTGTTTTAACCAGCACATAACACAATTTTTTTCTGTAGTCTCAAAACACACCCAATGAAAACATCTTGCTTTTCCTTACACCTGCAATTTTCAAGTGACTGCTGTCAGCAGTTGACAATATATTAAATGTCAAGAAATCAATCATGGTTCTTTCCCCCAGTGTTCATTTAAATTATATAGCTGGGATTGAGCACCTTGCTCTGTAAATGTACACAGATTTCAACATCAAATTCTGTAGCTCTTCCAATGTTTTAGTCATTACCCTAAGATTGATCACAGTAATTTTACTGATATTTTCCCATCCTTCATTTGTGGGGAATTGATAAGTATGTGTTGTGGACAGAGAAAGAAAACTGGAACTGTGGTTCTGGTATGCCATTATAATCAATAACAGGCTCATGAAACATGCATTCTGCCAAGCAGCCTTGTTTATTTATTTAATTAATATGCTACCTTACTCCCATTGGCTTTGAATGGTTCATGCATCCATTTTATATATTTTTTAAAAAAATAACCAGTGCATTTTTTTCCCTGCACTTCTTTTTCTTTTCTTTTTGATTAGCTTGTTTTTTTTTTTAACTGCAATGATTAATATAATTACGATTTAAAAAGAGAACATTTTTATAATAGACATGATGAAAATTCTTTAATTTCATGACATATAGAGAGATTAACCATAGTTTCAATCGGAAAAATGTGACAATCCTAGATCAGGCCAAGTCTAAAACTGCCATGGAACTTCTAGAAGCCTGGCACTCTGACAAATCAGCCATCAATAGACACATAGACATTAACAACATATATAGACTATGCAAAAAAGAAAATCAACCAGCCCAAAAGAAAAAACAACAACTCCAGCACCTCTCCACCAGTACTCAGCACTCAGATCAGCATAGATCAGAGGTGTCAAATTCAAGGCCCATGGGCCAGATCCAGCCTGTGAGGTACTTAGATCTGGCCCATGCAGACCCCATGGAAACAGCGAAGGACTGGCCTGCAGTGCCTCTGCCAGAGAAAATGGAACTCGAGAGGGCCACACGTGGCCTTCCTGAGCTCTTCTTTTCACTGGAAGAGGGTTGCAGGAGGCTGTCATAACTGAAAACGGAGCTCGGAAGCTTGCTGCCAGACATCCCCGACATGAGTGACATCCAGCTGGCCACACCCACTCTGGCCACGCCCCCCCCAAGGTCAAACACAACCCTGATGAAGCCCTCAATGAAATTGAATTTAACATCTCTGGCTTAGATTAACTCCAAGGTTAATTTCAGATCAACTATCAAGTAAGCAATACCCCAATCAAGAAACTGCCAAAAGCCATCAGTAAACAGCTCAACCAAATAATATCTAAGATCACCACTCCCCACACAGACAGGCAAGGCACCTGAATATAAAGTGACAGCAAACAGCACTCCTTACTAGCACTGATGATGTTACCGAGTTAGGATAATGAAACGTCTGCAAGAAAACAAGCAAACTCAGGGAGCACCAAGGACCCCTCAAAGAGAACTTTCTTTGGATAATGGTAAGTCAGTTACAATTCCAGCATTGTTATGAAACTATGCAAAGATAAAATAGAGTGCTTTTCATGCACGTTGCCTGAATATGTTGGAGAAAGGACGAGTTGAAGATGTGAAAAGAGAGAGAGGGAATATGAATGAAACACATTAGAGGAAGGTCACAGAAGAAAGGCAATGAGGCCAGAATTTGCATCTCAGTCACCCTTTCAAACAATGTTAGAACACATAGAATTATTCCTTATAATATCTTATGCGTACCACATATTTTATCTTTTTAGCTTGAATTCTTAGGCAAAATGAAACTAGGACATTCTTCTTATGCTTATGCTTACTTATTTGTAAAAGTTTTTTTTAAAATTTAAAAATAAACTTTATTAAAGATTAAAAAGAAAAATATGTACATTACATAGAATACAATATTTCATTGTAAACGAAATCAATATGCAACTACATAACAAATAAAAGCATGTAAGTTTCTAATCAACTAAAACAGTGTGATCTTTTATTGAAAACAATTTTACTAATATTCCTTTCCTATTTTTGGTAAATGCTCTTGATCTAACCACTTCATTGTTCAAATCCTTATCTTTTAATTCCCTGGTTTTTTATCCTTGATCCACTTGTACCATTTTTCCCAAGCTGTACTATATCTTGAGTCTTCCTCATCCCTAAGTTTTTGTGTAAGTAGGTCCATTTCAGTGCAGTCAAGAACTTTCTTTATTGGCATTTGGACTTCCTTCCAACATTGTGCCAATGCAATTCTTGCTGCCATAATTATATGGAGAATTAAATATTTTGTTTCTTTTGCATAGTCCCCTTTTAACATTCCCAACAAAAATATTTCGGCCTTAAATTCTAGTTGGATGTTTGTAATTTCTTTTATTCACATTCTAATTTTTTACTTTCCGGTATTTTTTACTTTTTGGGCAAAGCCACCAAATGTGGAAGAAGGTACCCCTCATTTGCTTACATTTCCAGCAAGTCGGACTTAAGTTTGGGTACATATTCGCTAACCTTGAGGGTGCCAGATGCCACCAATAACACATTTTGTATTGATTTTCTTTATAGACAGCTGATATTGTTATTTTGTAATTTTGTTTCCAAACTTTTTCCCAGTTTTCCAGATTAATGTTGTGCCCTACATTCCTTGCCCATGCAATCATTGGGCCTTTAACTATTTCTTCTGCCATTTCAAATTCTAATAGATTGTTATACATTTTAGAAATTAATTTTTCATCCATTCCCTCTAATATTTTATCTAATTGGTTCAGTTTTCCCTCAATTCCAAATTCTTCTATATCTTTTTTATACCTAGTCTTAAGTTGTAAGTATGGCCACCACTCTATTTTCATCCCTTGCTCTCTAAGTTCTTGGTTTGTCTTTAATCTTCGCTGAGAATTTAGGACATCATAATATCTAATTCTTCTTGTTTCTAAAGCATTGGGGTGGATCAATGCCTCCATGACGGATACCCGTCCTGGAATCTTCATATAGTGTTTGTGTTTAATCTCTTTCCACACTTTCAATAGTGAGCTTCTGATTTTCTACCTATTAAAGTGTGTATAACTCTTATTTCCAGGGTTCCACATGAAGGCATGCCACCCCGCTTCCAGATCGTGCCCTTCTAAGGTCAATTTTTTTGTTTTGTTTCTCAGATTGGCCCATTCTTTAATCCATGTTAAAACTACTGCTTTATAGTATAGTTCCCAGGCAGGGAGCCCAAATCCACCTCTGCATCTATTATCTTGTAATGAGCTTAATTTTATTCTCGGTTTTTTCCCTGACCAGATAAATTTCATAGTAATTTTGTTTAATTCATTAAAAAAATTTGTCTAATTTAATTGGAATAGTTTGAAAGAGAAATAGTATTCTTGGCAAGATGTTCATTTTAATGGACGCAATTCTCCCTAACATTGATACTTGTAGTTTCCCCCATTTTTCTAAATCCTTTTTTATTTCTAGTACTATCTTTATATAATTATATTCTTTTATTGTTGAACATCTTGCCGTGAACCAAATTCCTAAATATTTTTTTTTAACAATTTGTATACCCATTTCCTCTACTAATTTCTTTTTTTTTTTTTTGTTTCTCTGTTAAATCTTTCTGTTATCATTTTAGTTTTATCCTTATTGTTGTTAAACCTGCAACTTCTCCGTATCTCTCTATCGCTTTAATTAACTTTGGTCCTGACTGTATTGGTTCTTCTACGAAGAATACAAGGTCGTCTGCAAATGCTTGGGCCCTGTATTCTTCTTGTTTGATTCTTAAACCTTTTATTTCCAAATTCTATCTGACTCTTCTCAACAAAATTTCTAGAGTCATGATAAAGAGCAGAGGTGAAAGTGGGCATTCCTGCCTGACCCCCTTTCCTATTTTAAATGAATTTGTCATTTCTCCATTAATTATTATCCATGCTTTTTGGTTTGAATATATTGACTCTAACATTTTTTTCAAATTTGTCCCGAAATTTCCTTTCCTTTACTTGCTGCCTCATAAATTGCCAATTTAATTTATCGAAGGCTTTTTGAGCATCCAGAAAAACTAGTGCAGCCTGTTTTTCTGGATGTGCCTCATAGTACTCCAGGATATCTAGTATTGTCCTTGTATTGTTTTTAAGTTGTCTTGTTGGAAGGAAACCATTTTGATTTGTATGTATGTATCTACTCAGTATTTTTTAATCTCTCAGCCATTATATTCATAAATATTTTGTAGTTGGCATTCAATAAAGAAATTGGTCTGCAATTTTTTATGTGGGTGGTATCTGCGCTCTCCTTTGGTATTAATGTAATATATGCTTATCTCCACGACATTGGTAGCTTTGCCCCTGTAAGTACTTCATTATAAATTTCTAAAAGAATTGGATCAAATATTTCCCCTAAATTTGTATATAATTCTGCAGGTAATCCATCTGTTCTGGGTTTTTTATTATTTTTTGTTTACTAATTGCCTCTTTTAATTCCTTCTTAGTGATCTCTTCATTTAATCTTCCCCTTTCTTCTTCTGTTAGTGTTGGAATATTTTCTTCCTCTAAGTACCGTTTAATTCTCTCTTTACTCATATCTTGTTTATAGAGTTCGCTAAAATATTCCAATACTATTTCTTTTTTCTTTTCCATATTATTTTGTATCTTTCCCTCCTTATCTTGTAATTGCTGAATCCATCTCTTTTCTTTTTCCTTCCTTAACCTATATGCCAGCCACCTTCCCAGATTATTTGTATTTTCAAAATAATTTTGCTTTACTAATTTCAATGCTCTTAAATTTCTTTTCTGTTCTAATATGTTCAGTTTATGTTTGGCTAAACTACATTTACCTATAATTTGCTCATTCTCTGGTGTTAATTGCACTTGTCTTTCCAATTTTGTAATATTCTGTAACTCATTACTTTGTTTTTCTCTTTTTTCTTTCTTTCTGGCATTATATGCAATTGTTATTCCTCTTAGGTAGGCTTTCGTTGTGTCCCACAGATTCTGTAAAGAAGTGTGTTCTTCTTTATTTACTTCAAAAAACATTTCTAATTCTTTTTTAAATTTTGCTAAATATTCTTTATCTTTCAGAATTTGTGGGTTAAACATCCATCTTCCTCTTTGTTTTGATTGGCCTTTCCATATTACTATTAGAGGGTTATGATCTGCCCACACATTTGGTGCTATTTCTACTTGTACTTTCATTAGGGTTTTGCTTATCCATGCCATATCAATTCTTGACCATGATTTGTGGGGAATAGAATAAAAGGTGAACTGCTTTTCTTTTAGGTTATATGTTCTCCAAATAGCAATTAAATGTTGTACTTCATGATATTAAAAATGTTTTTGGAAAGGTGTTCTTTTCTTCTTTTTTTTACTGGTACTTTGGTAGTCCTTTTTTGTGTCCGAGACTGTGTTGAAGTCTCCTATTATGCAAATATCTTCTTTGCCTAATTCTAACTTTTTTTCATGTATTTTTTTGTAGTAAATTTCTGGTTGTTTGTTAGGAGCATATATTGCAACACATAAAAGTTTCCTCTGTTCCCATACAACTTCTAATATTCATGTTCTCCCCACTGAATCTGTATACAATACTTCTGCCTCTATTCCTTCTCTAACATATATTACTACTTCTCTCTTTTTTTCCTCCCCTAATGCTACATACAGTTTTCCTAATTTTTTTATATTGTAAATATTTCTTATCTTGAGCTCTAATGTGTACCTCCTGGAAGCATACTATATTCATTTTTTGTTTTACCAATTTCTTCAGGGTTTGATTCCATTTCGATGGAGAATTAAGTCCCTTTATATTTACTGGCAGTATTTTCAAATTATTATCCATTTTCTCTCTTTGCCTCTAGTGATTAGTTCCTGTTATTCCTTGCTTCTGTTTGTGCCCCATTTCTTACTCTGTTTTCTTCTTGTGGTCTTTCTTCCTTCTTCTCTTCCTCCTCTTCCTGCTCTTTTCCATTCTTTTCCAATTGTTGGTCGTCTTGTCCAGCTGATTCCAAATCTTCTCTGCTGCTACCGGGTTCTCCTGTGCCTGTTAGTTGTGCGTGGAAATCTTGCGCTTTATCCACTGTGTCTATCTTCATCTTCTTCCCTTGCCACAACACCAACATTCCCTCTGGTATTATCCATCTGAAAAGTATATTGTTTTTATTAAGTCGGCCAGCCAGAAAGTGATATTCTTTCCTTTGTTCAAGAACTCTTTTGGGGCTTTGTTTTAATGTTATGATTTCCTTTCCTCTATATGTAATAGGCTCATCTCTAGTAATTTTATAGATTATATCCCTCAATTTTTTTTCATGCAAAACGGACGTGAACTTCTTTTGGCAGTCTGAATCTTCTGGCATAATTTGTGTAGACTCGGTAGACTTCATCTAATTCATTGATTATCTCACTCTTATCTCTCTAGAGTGCCTCTGCGATAATCTCTGCCATTATTGCTGTTAAATCTTCCTCCTTCGTTTCTTCCATATTCTGAAAATGTAGGTAGAACAAGGCCCTCTCCATTTCCAACTGAATCAGTGAGTTCTCTACTTTCTTTTCCCTTTCTTGCATTCTTTGATCTACCGACTCTAATTTCTGTTCTGTTTTTTCTGTTCTTTTCTCAATCATTCGGAGTCATTGGTCATTCTTTTGTAAGACTTCTTGAATCAGACCTACTTTCTCATCCAACTTCTGAATGTCCTTTCTCACTTCTCTTTTCACCTCTTCCATCTCTATTTTCATTTCTCCATGATTCCTAGTCATGCTTTCCTGTAGCTTTATCATTGTCTCTTGTATTGATAACAAGGTGGCTTGCATGGTCTGTGTATTCATCGTGGCTGTCGTTTTATCTGTTGTAAGCATTCCCTCTATGGATCTTTGTGTAGATGGAGATGGTATCGCTGTGGTTGTTGTTGGGGCGAGTTTCTCCCCGGTCTTCACTACTTGTCATTTCTTGAATATTCTATTTTGTTGTCCTAATATTCTTTCTATCTTGTCCCACAACACCACTGAATGCTCACTGTTTCCCTAGTTTCTGTCAGTATCCTTATTCTAGCCTGTAGTCTATCCCTCTATGTCTTGTATTAAATCCTAATTTGTTCAGTAAATTTCAAAAAATAATTAATCTATGCAGTTTTACAAATCAACCCCAATATCCAGAGCTATTTATATTAATTCTTTGCCAATCTATTACTTTTAATATACTTCTTATATACTTTTATTTGTTTATACCTTAATACTTTATATTACTTTAATACTTTTAATAATAAAATGTTTAGACAATTGATTATTTAACAGCTAACTTATACAATTAAATTCTTCTCACTAATAGTCAATCTAAATTTATAAAGTTACTATTCTATATTCCAATATATTTTGATGACAATAAAAGTTTACTGGTAGGGGAAAACAAAACAATTCCTAGAATGAGTCAATCAGTATAATTCTTAGAGAATATCTATATTAAATTCTTTAACTTGTGTTATAATATATATTACTTAAACATTCACTTTTCTCTATATGTATATATTCTTCTTTACACTCTATTCACTATATAATTCAATCAATATATGTATTTAAGTATTTTATCATATAATATAATCACTAAGGAAAAAGAGAAAAAAAGAAAGAGGAAAAGAAAATAAGAGAAGAGCTTAATCACAATGCTTTTAAGTATATAGGTTAAAAAATATTATAATCACGATTATCCATTAATTTTCAGTAAAGGTATTCTGAAAGTTCCAACCAGATTTCGTAAATCTTATTGTAATGTTAAAAGTTG
Source organism: Notechis scutatus (assembly GCF_049901735.1). Classification (NCBI taxonomy): domain Eukaryota; kingdom Metazoa; phylum Chordata; class Lepidosauria; order Squamata; family Elapidae; genus Notechis; species Notechis scutatus. Next base: position 134,523,544 of record NC_142011.1, on the reverse strand, counting down.
TGCATTTAAAGGGTTAACTTTTACTTCTCTTTTTGCACTGTCAGAATCATTTTCCTTTTCAGTCTTTTTATCTGCTTCTTTGTTTCTTCTTCTGCTGCAATAATGTTATTCTTTTAGGAATCTAAAAGTTTCAATTGCCCCTTTTCAAATAGTCCACTTTCATTTCCCCTCTTCTCTTAATTCATGTATAGTCCATTATTTTCTCTTCTTCTTTGTTTTTTCCTTCACTGTTACTGGCACTCCCTTCGTCCTCTCCCTTATCCACTCTCCTTGCCATATTCACTGTCCAGGTGACGCTTTGAGCTTTCCCTTTCACCGTCTCTTTCTGGGCTCATTTTGGCAGTTCCAAGCTCTTCCGCTCTCACTGCTAACACAGCTTCTTCACACCGTGCTCTCTCTTCACTTCCCTTTCCTATTTTGTGGGTCGTCTGGTCTCTGGATCGGCCATTAAGATCCGACTCTTCAGTGCCAGCTTTGAGGGCTCCTCCAATCGCACCACTGAGGATTGCACCTTCCCTCTTCAGCTCCAAAGATTTCCTTCTCTGTCACGGATCCCCCCAGGACTGATTTCACCTCGGATGGCCACCGGAATGCTGAAACTCAGCAAGGCAGAGCAGAGTGCTGTCTCCCCATGCCGCTCAACCACACGCCACCCTTTGTAAAAGGGTGTAAAAGTTGTAAAAGTTATTTGTAAAAGTTAATCCTTTGGAGTTCTTGAGGCTGAGCTTGGTTGCTTGTGTGAAGACATTTCATTGCCCAGCTAGGTAACATCATTATCTATTTGGGAGATGAAATGTTTGCAAGGAAACAATCAACATCAGAAAACACTAAGCAGTTCATAGTTAATTCCTGAGCCTCAGATATTCTTTTCTATTGGAAATCCATCCTTCTAAAAGTACGGTTGTATATTATGATGAACATCTATAATAATGTTATATTTGAAATCCTTGATTATTCAAATTAAAAATACCAAGCAGATTATGGCAACTTCTCAGATTCAACTGCACATTTCATACAGATATCTCTTGAAGCAGATATCTTTTACCGTACAACTAAATAAAATTAGAACCCATTATCATTGCATAGGCTGACATTAAGAATTTGACAATATGTTTCATGCCTCATTTGGCATCAAAGACCTCAGTCATGACTCAATAAATAAATCCACAGATTTCATACTTGGCAACCAATATAATTTGTCATTAAGTCTGGCCTTGCTAGTGTTTGGCTTTATCTGCTTAAAATATTGTTTGTGTTAGCAAAGGAACTACAATTATTTTGGGGGAGAAGGGGGGAGAAGGAGGTAATTAAGCTTAAAATCCTTATATCTAAGTGAAATATCAAAATCGTGGGGATATGGGACATGTCCAAAGTCTCTTTCTTGCATATTATGTTACAGATAGCTGTACCTTAATAACAAGAGGGATTTTTTTTTCTTGGAATCATTTGGTTTAGCGCCCCTTCTCCTTTTTACAAGCAAGGCTAGACCCACCACAAGACTCAATAAAGCTGCCAGTTCAGAGAGAACTAGGATATGAAGGGGGGACGCCAAGTTCCAATCTACTATACTCCTTCCCCCAGGCCTAAAAGATAGCTGGATAAAGCCCCTGGCTAAATTGTACTTGATGATGCCCCAGGAAATGGAAGAACTCTAGTCGTTCATCATCAGAGTCAGACCTGTCACTGACTCACCCTTGAATCCTGAGACAAAACCACCAGTTCTTCTCATCCTAACAGGAGGAGAACAACATTTTGAGGTCAAGGAAATCCTTGCTTCTTTCTGCTATAAATCAAAGTTGCAGTGCCTAATTTTATGGGAGGACTTTTCCCATTCTGACACTGAGTGGGTTGAGGTGTCCCACCTGCGCTTCCCCTGCCTTACCCACCATTTCCATGCTAAGTACCCTAACAAACCCAAATGACCCTTCTGTATATGATATGCTATTAACTATTATTGTATTTTATTTTGAAGGACTAGACTTATTTCAAGAGGTCTTGGCTGTATCTCTGCTAACCATGCTTCATGAGCTGACAGTCTGACATTAGCATGGGGGGGGGATTGCAAGGAAGAAGTGGGGGGATGGAAGCCCAGCTGCACCTGGTGACAAGTTTCAGCCAGCCAAAACCGACTATTGATATGTAGAGCTGGGAACTGAGAACCTGTTTTCTAAACAATATATAAGCACCTAATTGGACATTTCCAGATAACCTGGAGATGGCTGGGGGCGGGGGCAGGGGAAGAGGAAATTTTACTTTGTATTGCTTGCATGGGAAAACCTCAGGTTCAGTTTACACTACTTTTGTAACCACCTGGGCTTCAGTAAAGTATACTCTTGGCAAAAATAGGACTCTTTCTTTGCTAGATGACTGAGTGGGATGGCTGACAATTTGCTTTCTTGCGCCTCAGGAATGCAGTTCTGTCATCTACTGCAGCCATCTTGTAATGTATATCTCGGAGAGGATCATATGCACTACTACCACCAAGAAGGGGGACATGAGTACAAAACATTTGGTCTTGGCCCTCCTTGTATATTGAATACTCTACATGATCTTATAGTTTACAGGAAAAATTAACATAATTTGGAATGTTTTGATCAATCCAAATTTAATTAATCCAAATTAATTTAACAATAAATGGCTATTCTTTCAACTGTTTTCCCAGTGACCTAATTAAGGACTATGAAATTATATTATCTGAGCACTAGAAATTATTGTTTCTCATGCACTTGTTTTCTTGGCTGCCTTAATCCCGTATCCTGCACTGAATGCATCTCTATGTATTCAATACAAAATGTGGAGCCAGGCAGATGGCTCCACTGTTAATATATGCTGTTTTTCTGCCACGGTGTTCCAGCAAGGATGAGAAGATAATTTGTAAAAATTATAGTTGTAATTTTGGAGTCCTTATAGTGGTACCTGAAATAACATTGCATTGGGTTCAATAATGAGATAGGAAATAAAGAAAAGACCTACTGATCTAGGCAATTTTGTCAAAACACTTACAGATGGGAAGCAGCCTTCAGAAGTCTCCTTATCTTAATATGAAAGAAAAACATCTACGGGGAGGGTCCTCCCCCCTGAAAAAAAAGATTCCTATGTCATCCAGTTTGAATATAAGAAACCAGTGAAGTTATGGGAGAATGCAGCCTCAAGTTTGTTTGTTGAATATGCCTGGCCCAAGACTGGAAAAAAAAATGATTCAGATCACTCCCAATATAATTTAACAAAATAAAATTGGGAAGGGCAATTTATCCTGATAAGTTTTCATGTTGCAGTTTGTTTGTTTAAATCATTTATATATGTCATCTGAACTTTTAAAGTAAGACAACAACAAGTCCAGCATCCAGGCATTTTACAAGCAAAACAAAAAGCACAAAATGAATTAATGAGAACATAACAAATAGACGTAGTTGCATCATCCAGAAGCCAGAAAAAAGCAGCTGGATGTAAATCAAGCAAATTAGATTCTAGCTCGTATTATCATCATTTATCTTAGCTAGGCAGAAAAAGATAAAGAGCAGTCTAAGTGGAAATTTTGAGGAAGGGAGACTAATAACTTGAAAATGAAAACTGTCCATGAACACCTTGGTAAGGACCTATCAGAACCTAATGGTGGATATTCTAATGCAGACTGGTTCTTTCTAATGGAGAAAATAATCCAGATTTATGAATTAATAGATGTCAAGCATTTTTCTATCTTTGTTGTTTACTTAGAATTAATGTCAACGGCATGAACTCCTTCCTTTGGGAGAAAATGGACCTGTGGTGTCATTGTTTGATTTGTTTTGATACTATTTGCCATAATTTTACATAAAGACAAAAAGTAATTCAAGCAGTAATTTTGAATATTCTACTTTTAATAGTAGTAGAAACTATTCTTTAATTTCATGGCTGCGTTCTGAATGTAATTAGTACTATTATAACTGAACTAAGTCTATTGAATTCAAACTTCACATCAATGCTATTAAGTGTAATTATTTAATTTTAAAATTATAGGGATACATACAGGTTACACTTTACATTTAACTATAAAATTAGATGTAAATATTCATAGATGGGACTCCTAACACAGACCTACATTCTGCTTTAATTTAATCTAGAATAAAGAGAAAAAGTCAGGAGGTTAATCTATCCTTACAAATGTAACACAGTTTTATATACTGTAGGAAGTTAGCACCCACCCGTCTCCTAGAAAAATGAAATATCCTGGGAAATATTAAAAAGGCAGAATATTTCCCCTAAAAAGAGTAGAAACTCAGAAGCAGAAACTCACCTCAGAAGTAGAAGCTCACCCCCACCTTTGTTAATGGGTGGGCCATTAAGACCTGGGGCAGAATACTTTACATAACAAAGATCTCCAGATAAAGGTAGATGTTTTTCATTCAGTGCATCATCATCCAGCAAGGCTCAACCAAGCCTGGAACTCAGGACAGCCTACATAGTTGCCCCTGCATGGCCTCATGGGAGTCTGACAACCAATTAGAAACAAGCTTCAATTCAAATCCCAACAAAGGTTATAAAACCCAGGCACTCTCAGCATATCAGCCTTTTTCTTGATCTCTTCCTTCACCTTGGAGCATGTGATCATCCTTCTTTGGAGCTCCAGGCCATGTGGTCCTGTCCACCATTAAACCTTCCAAATAGCCTCCATGTTTCCAGTGTCTTTTTCCCCACTTGGAACTGAACCCAGGAGGATATTTCTTCCAACAATACATTGTTCTTTGCTATATTGGAGTGCAAATTCACTTTCTCTATATTTAATGATGTTGCTGAGATTTATAGGTGACTTTTAGAATGCTTATATATAAATTAGCTGATGAACTGCCTTCTCTCTATTTCATCGACTCATCCCACCTACTGAGGAAAGGAGGGTATGTTGCAGATCCCATCAGCTAACAAATTTTGGCTGGCAGATTCTAGAAAGAGATCCTTTTTTTTGTTGTCACTCCCACCTTATGAAACATCTTACCAACTGGAGGTGGTCAAATAATCCAAGCCTTTCAGAAGAGAATTCAAAACTTGATTCTGTCCATGAAAGTGTAATGGGCAGTATAGAAATGATATATGATATTATATGATTCCATGTTAGATAACATTATATTACACACACACACACACACACACACACACACCATACATATATGTCCTTTAGTATGGATATATAGAAAGGCACAGAAAGGTATTTGTTCTCCATAAACAGTGATAGAACATTATTTTCTGGACATAGCAATGCGTTACAGAGTCAAAATCCTGTGCTTGTGCAGGTCAGTGCAATTTGGATTTTTAATATTTTGTCATAATAGGCCTAACTATTGATTCCTTTCAATAGTTAATATTTGAAAAGAATCAATATCATGGTGCTTTTTATTTCAATGGTCACACCTGTCCAAGTTAGACAGCGTAAATCTTCTAATTAATATAATTAGTGTATCTTACTATATCATATCATTTTCTTAAAAATTAGACAAATAATACACCACATTTACCAACGTTCCACGATATAAACTCATTGGAATAAATCTTCCAAGATTTCATAATCTGTATTACTTTGTATCAAGCTATTAGAAAAATAAGATCTATCTATGCAAAGCAGTAGCAGTCTTTTATTTCAATCATTGACCAGCAAAATTTATTTTCAATGCTAAAATGAAAACCAATACCATGCCAATAATTTAATCTACGTATTACAAGAATAACTAGAATTTAATGTATTAGCAGAAATATAGAAACATAGTACCAATATCATGAAGGCTATGCTGTATATATAGGTAGGATTTCAGAATCAACAGTAAATTCAGCCATATAAATCTATGTAAGAGTTATGGACAGTATATAAAATCATTAAATTACCAAAACTCAGAGGTATTTCAAACTGAATTTAATGGGATGACTGTAATACTGTGGTGCAGAATTTTAGGTAGGGCATAAAAAAAGTGATAGCAAAATATCTATGTACTAAAAGGACATTACTTTGACCATCTACTGGTTCCAGTGTCTAAGAATGTAAATTGTGGTGCATAGATGTAACTTCATGTACAAAATATTTTTTTTATAAAAGTAAAATTAACACCTAACTGTGCCAATAACTGTTACTGGCCATTTGTCAGATCTTCCTAAAAAAACAACTGTGGAAAAACTTCAATTGTTTCATAGTCCCCCAAGATTTATTTAGTTGAAACGAGAGATAAATATTTTCAATTCCAAATTTCATATCCAAATTTTTGTTTAAAACAGGTTTCTTTTGACTTCTCCTTAATGGGGAAATCTTTTTTAGGATGGCATTTTAATTCTAACAGGTCACTTTTTTCTATCATTTTCCAACTCTTTAGTCTTTTAAATTATATCTTAATATCTTTATCTTTATTGTCAGATACCTTGAATTCAGCATGAGTCGTACAACATTTCCACCATATTAAAATAAGAACATGATCATGACTCCTTACTTATTGTCATCATTAAACCTGATGTTGCAGAAGCATACAACTTTTGCTTTCAAGTCCTATGGATTTCAAGATAACTAAAGAGCAAGCATTTAATAAAATACAGATTGGATCAAAATTGCTAATGTCTGGCTCTTCACTGAAAGAATAGGAGTATGTTTCTGTGTCCTCTTTGCAGTTCTCCTTTCTCCCCATAAGATTAATTTACAATATCTTTGATTCTTACCATACAATATATCTTGCTTAGAAGAACCACACCTTTTTCTGAGTCAATTAGATTGGATTGTTGTTTTTAAAAAAATAAAAAGTGAGTCAATAGAATCAATGCTTCTGAAATACTAGAACAGAGCTTTCAAACTTGCGGCCCATGGGCCAGATGCATCATACGCTGGCCACATCCATGCCTGATTTTGCGAAGGGGAAACAAGTCATGATACATCATGTGATGATGCCGTGATGATGCAAGTTTGACACCCCCTATCTTAGAAGTACAAAAGAGATGGCACCACATGATTAGGGAACTCCAAAAAAGTTACTTTTAGTTTAAAGTAACATGCACAGATGAGCTTCCCCAGATGTGATTTAGTTTTGCTTTTTTTTCTTTTCCTCTGTATGGGATCTGAGGCATTCTCTTACTAGACTTTTTGAAGCAGGGTTAACATCTTGACAGTTTGTGAAGTAAAATTATATTTTTCTAGACCTCTTTTTAGGAGACTCTTTTCATCTTGCTTGCTTTGATCATCAACTCATCAAATTGCTTTGATTGGTTATTCTGAGATAAGCACAATCTCCCTATCTTGCACTCTGCTATGTAAAGCTAATACACGCTTTTCAACAATTTCTTCTCTTTAATGGTCTTTTGGTTTTGTTTTGGCATACAAACATACCAAATCGATCATAGGGCCTCAAAGCTCAAAGACCCTTAAATGAGCCTCTAAAACAAGGGTCTTCAAACTTGGCAAGTTTAAGATTTGTGGACTTCAACTCCAGAATTCCTGAGCTAACATGACTGGAGGAGGAATTCTGGGAGTTGAAGTCCACAAGTCTTAAAGCTGTCAAGTTTGAAGACCCCTTCCCTACAATCACATCAGGACCAGCAGAGGACGGCATGCTTTCTGAGATGGCATGAGTATATTAAGGCACAATAGGGCTAATACTCTTTGGCACAGCATCCCATTATTTAATCTTTTAAAATATATAATCAGGGTGGTGGAAAAAAGTACTGTCCCAAGTACTCACTCACACATATGTGAGCTGTTACACTACTAAACCTGTGAGATATTCCTTCCCATATAAGCCCCTCCCCCAATTGCTTAAAGTGGTCTTGTAAGAAAGCATTTATTGCAAGCTGATCTGGCCCTGAGCTTCAGCTGGGAGGAAAAATAGTCAGGAATCTGTGGCCACCCCAGCAAACCATTGCTTATATATTCATGGGCCATATATCAGAAAAAGTATAGCTAGCATGCTGGCCTAGGATCATAGGATTGGAAGAGATAAAGATATGATCACCTAGATAGGTTTATCAAAAATCTTTCTGAGTCATGTGGTAATTTAGAGTGTATTTGTCTTTATTTTGACTTTGAAATATTATAGGTCAAGGGTAAATCAGCTATGGTTTTACTTTTGCTCAAGGCTGCTCAGCAGGCTGCCAATGCTTTTTTGATAGCTCAGTGTATACTGTTTGTCTGTGCATGTTTAATTGATTTATGTTGTATCTTCAAATTGATTTGGCTGTTAGAAGAAAGCCAGGTTTTGGTTGGTTGGGTGGGTGGGTGGGTGGATGGATGGATGGATGGATAGATCAATCTAACCACTGGTCCTCGACTGGTCCTACTACTCCTTCTACAATAATGTATAAGAGAGAAATGGATCTACAATTATTCAGTTTTTATTTACAAGGCATCTACTGAATGCTTGGTGGAGTAGACCATGTGCTGAAATGGAAAAAAATGTATGAAAATCAAATGTAAACATCTAGGCTGCAAAAGTCCAGATGACCCTGCAAAGAGTGGAGTTCTCTGTTAGATGTTTGCATTCTCTCTATATAAATATATTAAATATTCTGAAGAATAATAATATAGGTCACAATCTTGAATTATACTATATCATAAGCCTATGAATTAGCATTATGTCACATTGCAACATTTAATTCCCAGTCCTCAAATCCTATGTGTATATCAATAAATTGATAGCTAGCACTTTTCTTTGGGAAGATGAAATATTTTGAAGTGGTTGTCAGTCCAGATTAGGAAACAGAGAAGTTCTTTTTAGCTTCACAAAGTTGTTTCAGGCTGAAGATGAAAGAAGATGACCAATTGTATACTTTGGGTTAACAGTTTACTGGAAAAAAAATACAGAATTTATGTATTTTTCTTTTTTATAATTATGCATTTTCTTCTTCTTTTGTTTTATTCTCTTTTGATAGGTGAGAATAGCAAACTAAATTTACTAATAAAGTACTAGTTTTATCTTTGTTTTCTTTGTTCATCACAAAGTGTGCTTTCTTTTATAGCACCCTTAGTTCTATCCCAGTTAACAATGAGCTATTAAATGTTTCGTTTTGTTATTAGCCTGAAAGACTGCTTCATGCCACCATAGCCTAAAATGAGGAATAGTCTTAATTATTGTAAACTCTGGGTCACTTTACATAGCCAGACATTGATTACAGAAAATGTCACTGTGCCTACCAACTACAATTAGATTTACTCCTGAAAAGACATGCTGAGAAAAATCAATTTCAAAAGGATGCTAGACCAATTTCACAATGTAATCCCACACAAGACTACTGGGAAAGGAGATCCATTAAATTCAATAGGGATTATTCGCTGGCAAATGTACATCATATTATGGCCTGAGGGATTTTTTTTAAAAAAAAAGACTGTCTCACAGTCCCACAAGAAGGCAAGGCAAGCAGTCTTTAGAATAAATGAAAACTCCATCAAATGTTCTCTGTGTAAAAAATACGATCATCATGACTGCTTGGGATTACCTGAGCAAATGATTCAATACCTAGAATCATCCAATGAGTTTCCATATCTCTGCAAATCATGCAGACCCAAACTGGATCTGTCTAAAAGAGTTGATACCATTGAAACCATTGAAACATCCCTTAACACCATAGTAGCATCCCTGGACGCCGTAAAAGAAAGAATATCCAACCTTGAAAAAAAAGACACAACGCAAAAACCTGAACATCCAATAGCTACAAACCACATCTCTACCCAACAACCACAACCCAATCCAAAATCCAATCCACAAATAAACACAACCCAGACAAATATTGATATCCCAATCCTCATCAGAGAAGCCGTTGAGCGTGAACGGAAACGTCCAAACGCCATCTTATTTGGTCTAGAGGACATCAATGACAATGATGACATCACAACTGTCCGAAACATCATCAGTGATTATCAAGCATCAACCATCTCCGCTGATGAAATACTTGACATTTCCTGCATTGGCCGAGAGCTCAAAAACAAAGACGGCTCTGTGGCCCCACGCTTGTGCAGGGTCATTTGCAAAAATGAATCAAGCAAACGTAAATTCATTTACACTATAAATTCACTCGCCAAAACCAACACCAACCATAAGAACCTCCATTGTCACCCTGACCTAACCATACAGCAATGTGCCCGCTCCCATGTACTCCGCACTGAACTCAAAAAACGTCTAGACAATGGAGAGAAGGACCTGTACATTGACTACCATGCTGACTGTATCAAAAGTAAGCCACACAACCCGCAACTCAGCTTTAACCCTCAACCACAACCCTACCTCAACTGATCCACCATCACCCAAGACTAGGCATGCACGCCCCTAACTACCTCAATTCCAACTACTACTGGCCTTAAATGCAAACTACTCAATGCAAGAAGCCTCGTGAATAAAATACCTGAATTTTTCCTCCTACTAAATATGGCTAAATTCGACATTATATTTGTCTGTGAAACATGGCTCAATGCATCTCTCCCTGACTCCATTACCACAGTAAGGGACTATCATGTTTACCGATCAGATCGTGAAATTCATAGAGGAGGTGGTGTTGCTATCTTCTATAAAAAGTCCTTACATCTAAAAAATATCCAAGTTTCCCAGGAGCTTGCTCTTCCTGAGACCATCATCTGTGAACTATCCTTAAATATCACAATTCGATTCTTACTATGTTACAGAGCACCTGATTATGACATCGAACATGTAAACAAGCTAAATACATTACTAACATGGGCTGCATCCTGCCCATACCCTTTTATCTTTCTTGGTGATTTCAATCTACCTCATATTGACTGGACCCTAAATGAATGTACAACTGAAATCATACACACAACCTTCTACAATGCTATTACAAATCTGGGACTGGAACAACTAGTAACCAACAACACTAGACTAAACAACTGCCTCGATCTCATCTTCTGCAATAGTTTGAATTTAATTTACGGAATACAAACTAAAGAACCCTTTTCCAGCAGTGACCACAATATGATTGACTTTTGTCTCAACATACGCCCACACAAAAATCACCACAATGATGTAAACCCCAATTGTAACTTCAAAAAAGGCAACTATGATCTTATAGACAACGATCTCTTATCCCTTGATTGGCAATCTCTATTCACTGGATGCAATACTGTTGAAGACCATTACAACATATTTTTACTTGAAGTCAAAAGAGTCATCAAACTATATGTACCAACAACAACTCCCAAAACAAAACAAAAAAGCAGATTACCCATAACAATAAGGAAACTTCAATCCAAAAAGAGATCACTCTGGCAGAAAAACAAATCTGGTCACGTTGCCAATTTCAAAAGCCGATACAAAAATTTATGCCACCAGATAAAGACCGAATGCATCAATTATCACATTAAACAAGAGGAAAACCTTCTAAGCACCAATTCCACCCGTGCTTTTTACAATTTTGTAAACAACAAACTAAAAGACTCAAGGTCTATCCCACCCTTGATAGGACCTGATGGTAAAGACTGCAACGACGACACCACTAAAGCCAACATCTTTAACACATTCTTCAGCTCAGTATTTGTAAACAGCAATGGATCATGCCCAGTATTTCCTAGCCGTACCACAGATAACAACAATGATCTAATACATATCGATTTTACAGAAGACAATGTTGAAAAAGCACTACGCAATCTAAAACCATCTTTATCTATTGGACCTGATGGAATATGTGCCTACTTCTTTAAAAAGCTATCCACTGCCATAGCCAAACCTCTAAGCATAATCTTTGAAAAATCTTTCAGGACCAGCTCCTTGCCTAACCTATGGTCACAAGCCACAGTCATCCCCATCTTCAAAAAGGGAGACCCAAGCCTAGTTGAAAATTACAGACCAATCTCCTTATGCTGCGTCACCTGTAAAGTCATGGAATCAATTATTAACCAATCCATCATCCTCCACTTAGAGACAAACAACCTACTCTCCAATAAACAATTTGGTTTCAGAAAAAAACTATCCTGTAATCTGCAACTCTTACACTGCAAAAACATATGGACGACACAACTCGACCAGGGCAAAGCAATAGACACAATCTACATAGACTTCTGTAAAGCCTTTGATTCAGTGGTACACGACAAACTACTCCTAAAAATAAAATCCTATGGTATCTCTGGACAACTGAATAACTGGATAGAAGCATTCCTGGCAAACAGACAACAAATGGTCAAAATTGGGAGCGTCCTATCAAATTCTGTACCTGTCAATAGTGGTGTCCCCCCAAGGCAGTGTTCTAGGACCAACTCTCTTCATACTCTACATAAATGACCTCTGTGATCATATTAAGAGCAATTGCATTCTTTTCGCTGATGATGTAAAGCTGTTCAATACCACAGACAATACTGCTACCTACAAAAAGATCTTGACTATGTATCAGAATGGTCAAACAAATGGCAACTTCAAATCTCAACAAATAAATGCTCTGTCTTACATATTGGCAAAAAAAAAATCAGAAAATAAAATACAAGCTGAATAGTCAAGATCTTGTTGATGACCCAAGCTCTGTAAAGGACCTTGGAATACTCACCTCTAATGATCTAAGTGCTAGAGCCCACTGCAACTACATAGCCAAAAAGGCATTAAGAGTTGTTAACCTAATCCTATGTAGCTTTTTCTCTGGTAATATCACACTACTAACCAGAGCATACAAAACATTTGCTAGACCAATACTCGAATACAGTTCATCAGTCTGGAACCCACATTACGTATCTGATATTAGCACAATTGAGAAAGTCCAGAAATATTTCACAAGAAGAGTTCTCCACTCCTCTACTCGTTGTAGAATACCTTATGCCACCAGACTTGAAATTCTAGAACTAGAAAACCTTGAATTACGCCATCTTCGGTCTGATTTAAGCATGGTATATAAAATCATACATTGCAATGTCATACCTGTCAATGAATACTTCAGCTTCAACCATAACAACACAAGAGCACACAATAGATACAAACTCAAAGTTAACCGCACCAAACTTGATTGCAGGAAATACGACTTCAGCAATAGAGTGGTCAATGTCTGGAATACTCTACCCGACTCTGTAGTTTCTTCCCCAAACCCCAAAAACTTTAACCTTAGACTGTCTACTATTGACCTCACCCCTTTCCTAAGAGGTCTGTAGGGGGCGTGCATAAGCACACCAACGTGCCTACCGTCCCTGTCCTATTGTTTCTCTTATTCTTCTTTTATTTTTCTTATATGTACCCATTTCATGTATTCACAACTATGTATACACTTATGCTTATTATCTTGTAAACAATTGGCAAATCAAATAAATAAATAAATAAATAAAAATAAATAAAAATAAAAAGATCATCATAAAGATAGTCACATCTCTTCAGGAAAAGGAGAAAATACAGACCAGCTTCCAAATTTGTTTTCATTTTATATTTCAACAATTCCTACAAGGAAACGTGTGGTATAGAATTCCATGTGTAGCATTGTGCTTGCCATCAATGTTATGCAGAAGATTGGGACAATTTGCCACTGCTAACTCGCCATGGCCAACTTGCCATGGCCAACTGACTGTGGGATAATTCATCGTGGGATAATTTAACAATTCAATTTAATTATTTAAAATAATGAAGTTATTTTATTTTTTTCATTCACATTTGATTTTGTCCCTCCTTTTGCATCTTTTCTTTAATAAGTCTATTCCACCATTTCTTTGATATTAGTGTAACTTTTGTCCTGCAGTGAGTTGTCCCACAACGAGTTGGCCATGGCAGGTTGGAGGTGGTGAATTAGCTGTTGAAAGTTGGCCATGGTTAGACCCTTCTGCAGAAGTTGCAAGAGCAGCAAATATCTTTGATTTATATCAGTTCTATCCTACCCTGTCATTGGGGAAGGGAGATAATTATTACTGTCTTAGTATGTAGTTAATTTCTGTATCAGGTGTCTGCACTGAAGACAGTTGCCATCAAAAATGACAGCTAAACAAGAAAGCTGAAAAAAATGGGGAAAAAAATATCTTGCCACTCTTCCTGACAACATCACCCATCTTGTAAATGGAAGATAATATAAGAAGTTGGAGCTTTAGAGGTGGCCTGACATAATTTGTTTTCTCTCTGTCCTTGCTTTTCTCATCAGAAGGAAAGGGTACAGGGCAAGTGAAGTTGAGAGAGAAAGAGAAGGAAAGAAATGTAGATAAAATTCAAATTCTTAGTATTGTTGTATAACTATAAACTCATTACTACAAATTGCCTTGTTGTAGGTTTCCTTCCTCTGAAAGAGCATATTAATAATGCAAGTAAGTGCAGCCTTTTTTCTTTTATTTAATGTAATCTTGAAAACAGGAAATGTTCTACATTGATTTCATACAGGAAGCTCATGTCAAAAGTGCAATCAAATTAAAAAACTGAATGCAGGTGGAACATAAGAACACTCTTCAACCACCTACTGTTCAGATAATTACTAAGCAAGGATTGCTATTGCTGATTTTTCTCTCTCTCTCTCTCTCTCTCTCAAAAAAAAAAAAACAAACCAACAGATTTCAGGTGTGTGTTTTAAGTTACTTTTACAGTTCCTACGATTAGAGGAAATTGAAGATGCACCTGTTCTTTTCAACCTCATCCTAGCATGAAAGAAAAGGAAGCTAATGGGGTGTCTCCCCATTAAAATGCTATAAATTAAATGTCCAAATACGTCAATAAGGAATCACTCATGTTGTACCTAGTAGCAGGATGCTTCTTTCAGTATTAAGAAGCAATATTTAATTAAGGCAATTCAGCAAGACATGGCTCTTTATTGTTATAGAATATTAGGGCCAAGGAACCATGTGGCCTCCCAGAGAAAGGTATTTAATTATAAGAGATGTAGACACCAAGCTTTTCATGCAAGCCATGGATTTGTATATGAGCAAACATCTATAGAAAAGTTGCAAATCTTAAGTAAGAATTTTATAGTAGGTGGTAATAAGATTTAGGGAGTCATGGTTTGCCAAATGTTGCTGAATTTTAGCTGCCAACCCATCCTCTACTGACATAAGATTTGGGTTCCTGAGATTTGTAGATCAGTGATATCCAAAAAGCAGACGATATTATAATCAAAAAAATCATGGAATGTGCATGGTCACATATCAATAGTTGGACACTTGGCAGTTGGCTCATATTTCCTGAGTTGCCAGGTTGCAGTGTCCTGGTGTCATGTGATCACCTTTTGCAACCTTCTGACCAGTAGAGTTAATGGGGAAGCCAGATTGACCTAACAATGGAGTTACTAGCTTAACAGTTACAGTGATTCATTTAACAACTGTGGCAGGAAAATGAGGCAAAACTCACTTAACTGTTTTGCTTAGCAACAGGAATTTTGTGCTCAATTGTGGTCATAAGTCAAAGGTTACCTATATGAAGGACTGGGGGGGGGAAAGCGGGAGGGAGGGAGAGAGAATCTTAAGCCGTATAGTTTCTGAAGATATATAGCAACCCTTGCAGCATCTGATACTACTACGGCCTCATAGCCAGAAATTCTAGCCAGCTAGGCCAAGAAACAGCAATAGCAATAGTGCTTAGACTTATATACCACTTTATAGTGCTTTACAGCCCTCTCTAAGGGGTTTTACAGAGTCAGTATATTTCCCCCAACAATCTGTGTCCTTATTTTACCCACCTCGGAAGAATGAGTCAACCTTGAGCCTGGTGGGATTTGAACTGCCAAATTGCAGGCAGCTAGTAGTTAGCAGAAGTGGCCTGCACTACAGCACTCTAACCATGGTGCCACCAAGGCAATCAGAGTCTGAGGGAGACTAACTTGTTCATTTGAGTTTTAGACTGATAAAAGTTAATTACAGTCACAGACCAAACTACAAGGGAGCAACCAAATGTCATCAACAATTTACAACCAAATGTACCATTAAAGCCAGAGACTATAAATAGAAACATATCTGCTTGGTTGTAAACTGGCAGGAACATGTCTTACCAATCACAGTATAATGTTCTTATATTTATATTAGTAAAGGTGCACAGAGCAGGATTTGTGTCAGTGTTTTCAATAGCATCCAAGTTGCAAAGGAAGGAGAAACACTGAAAGCACATGGAATGCTGTTACCTTCCCACCAAAGTGGTCCCTATTGTTCTACTTGCATTTTTACATGCTTTCGAACTTCTAGGTTGGCAGAATCTGGGACAAGTAACGGGACCTCACTCTGTTATGCGGTGCTAGGGATTCGAACTGCCGAACTGCCAACCTTTCGGATCAATAAGCTCAGTGTCTTAGCCACTGAGCCACCGCATACTAAATTGGCTGCATTAGTATCCCTTAATTCAGCCTATCAAAGCAACTTACACTCAATTTGTATACATGATTGTCATTTATTTACAATGTACTTTTGTTCACAGGAAAAAAATATTTGTTGTTCTTTTTGCTTAGGATGGATTTATCCTAAATACCAATAATGAAAAAAACTGGCCAAATCACCTTTTTATCTGCACATTCCAGGTTCTTTGGGAATTATTCTTATAGAATGAACAGTGATAGATACGTTGTGAACCTGCAATAGCCTTGCACAAGTACATGTCTTTCAAATGGGCTATGGAAGGGGAGGATGGCATTTGTAGTTTAACCTATCTGGTAGGCAGCAAGTGGGGGATGGCTGATGGGAAGGAGGGGGGAAGGCTGACAGGAGGGAGGGAGCAGGGGTGGGCTGCTAAGGGTTCACCCAAGTTGGGCCTGCCCACCTGCCCCTGCCTTAGTTTGTCCTTTATTTCTGCAGTTTTGAAGCTCAGCTGAGGCGCAGCACAGCGGATTGCCACGCCTCAGCTGTTTTACTCACCAGTGTTGCAGTGGAAAGTAAAGGTGTAAAATGGTGGTTTTGTAATGTTCTGTGCACATGCAAAGCACACTCATTGAACTGGTTGTGAAACCGGTAGAAGCCCACCACTGGGAGGGAGGGAGGGAAGGAAGGAAAATTGCGGATCCAAATTCTCTGTATATTTTGATTTTGCTACAGCAGAAGCCACTACAGAAAGATAAGCGCGGTGCGCTTATCAACATTAGAGAGGGATCAAAATGCTAGTGTTTTTTCTGTGGTTGTTTTATAGGCTTTCAATTTTACAGTATTGCACAACAATAATAAACAAACCACTGATCCAAGGCACATAATTATCCTCTCTCGTAGGTACAAATGTGGATGAGCATTAAATCCAACCCGAATAACAAAAAAAAATTAATATTCTGCAAAAATGGTAGGTTTTATTCCATGAGGTGCAAAATTGGATTGTCAGGATGCTTATAAGAACTGATTAATATTGATTTAGTGTTGGCTGCAAAGTGGGGTGGGAAGAAGAGATTTTGTGACAGGAGCCAAGCCATTATCAAGACTATTTCAAAACTGTTTATAGTCTTGGCTGCCTGGCTGGCTGCTTTTGCTTGTCTTGTAACCGAACATCCTTGTGTTTGTGTTACCAAATCAGAGTGCATTGTGGCAAATGAGATTTTTTAAATGACAGTTAGGAAACTAATGGATAGAGTGTAACCTTTAGGCTATCAGATCTGGCCACAGAAATTTGGACTACCACCATAAAGAATTTTCCTATTGCTGTCTTATAGTGATAATGTGATTTATTTCCCTCCAGATCTCCTAATTCTAATAAATGGATTTTACCAGCAACCCAAAGATGTTCTTCCCTGAATATACAGTACAATCTTTAAAAGCTCCTTTATACACATGAAATTTTAAATGCACCCCAGATGAATGTTTCATTACCTGCTGGCTATGGAAAGAGTTCTTAGGACATAGATTTGGAAAAAGTCAGATCCAAGCAAGAAGTACACAATTGAAGCTCCTAAAACTGATTGTGATCCCAGAAACAACTGAAAATACCTCCCAGGGCCTGAAAAAAGTGGCCAATATATTCTGTGATAGGAGAAGAAAGTCATTATATTCAGGAGGATTTGTTCAATTGAATTCAATTAATTGTAATTAAATTGTAATTGCAATACTCAATTCAATCTAACGTCTTTATTCCATCCAGTACCTTCACCTTGTTTTCTGGAGTGTAGATCAGGAATGTCCCTTATAGTTTCATTAAAATGTGCATCTCTCATCTAAACAATGTTTGAAAGATGACCTTTGACTGGTTAACTGGTTGAGGATGAATTTATTTCAGAAACTTCTCTTTAGGGCAGATCCTCACAAAGCTATCTATAATAGGAAATTAAAAGAATAAAACACTAAATGGTTAACAGTCAATAAGTAGGATATATTCAACAGTTAGTTATAGTTAATTGATTGGTTTTATCAATATTTATTTATTTATTTTATTTTATTTGCCAATTGCTTACAAGATAATAAGTATAAGTGTATACATAGTTGTGAATACATGAAATGGGTACATATAAGAAAAATAAAAGAAGAATAAGAGAAACAATAGGACAGGGACGGTAGGCACGTTGGTGCGCTTATGCACGCCCCCTACAGACCTCTTAGGAAAGGGGTGAGGTCAATAGTAGACAGTCTAAGGTTAAAGTTTTTGGGGTTTGGGGAAGAAACTACAGAGTCGGGTAGAGTATTCCAGACATTGACCACTCTATTGCTGAAGTCGTATTTCCTGCAATCAAGTTTGGTGCGGTTAACTTTGAGTTTGTATCTATTGTGTGCTCTTGTGTTGTTATGGTTGAAGCTGAAGTATTCATTGACAGGTATGACATTGCAATGTATGATTTTATATACCATGCTTAAATCAGACCGAAGATGGCGTAATTCAAGGTTTTCTAGTTCTAGAATTTCAAGTCTGGTGGCATAAGGTATTCTACAACTAGTACTAATAAAAGGTAAAATGAAAGTCTATTTCCAGGATGAAATAGGTAAAATATAAAAATAAAATATGTTAAAAATAAAGAATGAGAAGTCAGCTAAAAACATTGCCTTTATGAGATACCTTGATCTGTTCAATATAGCAGAGACTTAGCTGAACTGCTTGTCTATAAACTTGGCAGTTCTGCTCGCAGTGTTAGATTAGAACCCAGGAGGAAAAAGGACAATCTGTAATTCAGACCTCAGTGAGCTGTTATTTCAAGTAAGGATTTTAAATATATAAGCCTACAAAGAGCATACAGTTGACAAACCTTGAACAATACACAGCCTCTCATGATATAGCAAGTGATGGAAACATCTATATTTGGCCATGGAATCCAGCAACACAACTTTTGCTATAGAATAGAGTTTTCTTAGGAGTTATGTCAGATTCAGACTAACTTGCTGTAGGAGGTATAATTTGTTTACTCGGATTGTCTTTTCTCAAAGACAATGATAATAAAACAGCCTTGGAGTTATCTACCTTTATGTTGGTACAATTAAACTTTAAGCTAATTGCACTCTTATTGCCAAGATAAATTATTAATGAGCTAACTTCCTCTGTATGAAACTCACATAATGGGAGGATCTCATACTTTCTCTGAAAAGGTTTCATTTTAAACAACATGCTGATAATAGTAGAATGTTTAAATGCTAGGAGAATTTATTTGAAGTCTCTCCTGGATGAAAGTCATTCAGCCTTCTGCAAATCAATCAGTTGCCTTTCATAGGTCAGAAACTGACTGAAGGAGAAAATGGCTTCACTCTGGATCCCCATTTTTCTCTATTCAATTTGGTTTTGTAGAGTGATCTGTAAGTGACAGTTATGAATTATTTGCCTTACATCTAATACTTCGTAGGAGAATGGGGCTTGCCTTGCAGGTCCTTCAAGATGTAGGTTTAGATGTCTTAATTTATTCCTCACTCTCTTTTTAGATTCCTAAGTAGGATGCACCTTTCCACCACTCTTAGCTGTTTTTGAAACACAATTGTTTATTTTATTTTATTTATTTATTTGATTTGTCAATCCCTTACAAGATAATAGATATAAGTATAAACATGAGTAAGAATACAGGAAATAGGTACAAATAAATGGGGACAGTAGGACAGGGATGGTAGGCACGATGGTGCACTTATGCACGCCCCTTACAGACCTCTTAGGAATGGGGTGAGGTCAATAGTGGATAGTTTGAGGTTAAAGGAGTGGGGGTTAGAGGATGTAACAACAGAGTCAGGTAGTGCATTCCAGGCGTTGACCACTCTGTTGCTGAAGTGGTACTTTCTGCAGTCAAGTTTGAAGCAGTTTACATTGAGTTTGTATCATTGAATGTGTTCGTTTTGACTGTCTCAGCAGTTGTATTTGGATGACTGAACATAAGCTTAATAAAAGTCTCTTTTGTTATGTCCAATTTTTAAATTATGGTTAGAAGCTCTTTTTTTAAAAAAATGTGCTGTGTAGCTTTTGTGTGTGTGTGTGTGTGTGTGTGTGTAGGTATTCTCTGGTTATAAACTCAGTTAACATTACTTCATAACAAGACTGGTTGTAAAGTGATCAAAGAAGCCAACGTAGCAATTTGGAAACCTGAGCTGTGTGCTAATTCCTTTTCTCCCTGCCCCAAATATCAGAAAACACTTTGATGGGGAGATTTTTGATAATATGATTTCCTGTTATTAGAAGCAAACATTTTTGCTCACCTTTTCCCAATTTCTCCTTTACGTAGAGATGCTTTCCTACCCACCTCAAATCACAGGGTGTCTGTGTCTCATTTAATAAAGCTTCATCTTTTCTGATTGTGGGGTCTTCATATGGATTCCACTCAATCCGTAAATCTTTCTGAATCAGGCAGATTTGCTTCTGATTAGTAATCTGAGAAAGCTTTGCCTTAGCA
The DNA here is from genome assembly GCF_049901735.1 of Notechis scutatus. Lineage (NCBI taxonomy): Eukaryota > Metazoa > Chordata > Lepidosauria > Squamata > Elapidae > Notechis > Notechis scutatus. Next base: position 134,502,916 of record NC_142011.1, on the reverse strand, counting down.
ATTGTCTTTGTGCTCTATTCAAAAAGCTTTGCCATCAGGGATGGGATTCTACCAGTTTGGTCCAGTTCAGTGAACCAGTAGCTCCAAAGATCAGCTGTGAGCAAACTGGTTTGCTCCAACAATCAGCTGTTGGGCTCACTCACCCGCCCGGCTCTAGTCTGTGCTTTATTTCTGGGTTTTCCAGCTCAGCTGCTTCGCACAGCACAGCCAATTGCTGCACATCAGCTGTTTTACACACAGGACTTGCAGCAAAAGATGAGTTACAAATGCTGTACAGTGTGCAAAGCACACACTCACTGAATCGATTGTTACACCGGTTGAATCCCACCGGTTGAATCCCACCCCTGGTTGGCAACCAAGATGGTGGTTACTAGATCTCCTCTTTCTTTCATTTTAGCATATTGTAGTTCATTTAATTTCATAAAGTGGTTCTTACAGCTCCTATTTTTCAATTGAGAGGAAAAGTCAGAAACTCAGAGATGGGATAATTAATGATGTATTTGATTTCCACATCCTTCAGGAATACCTTGAAGCACATTTATTACATGTGCCTATTGCTCAAAATGCCCAGCTTGCATTTTCCTTTGCAGAGTGGAAGAAACAAAGTGGCCAGTGGTAAAATAGATGTTCTCCCTTTATTAGCAGTGTGAGTAAAATCTTAGGGCACTAATGCAGGTTCAGCCCATCAAGGAGACATCATGCCACTTTGATAGTATTTCAAGGTCAGGCAGTGAGGACTGCTAAAATTAGGTAGCAACCACTAATTGCTGGCATTTCCTCAGCTCTTTTCCAAGAAACTGAATTCACTGAAATTGAATTCAATTATCTTGATTTGCATTAGAAGACATAATAAGTGACATGTGATAACATTTTCCATATAAAGAAAGTTGAATATTGCATATCATGTAGCTAATAAGGTGATTCAAAGAGATGAAAATGTGCAAAGCTGTGTATTTCTTAATGTAAGGAACTGGATCACATTAAACATCCGTATTCATATTATATAGTCCCATGTTTGTACATATATCATGGTGATAAGGAGTTCATTCCTTTCTGGGATTACACTGAGTGATATAAATGTTCTATGCAGTATTTTGCTGGTAAAGTCACTGAAATCCACCAGAGCCAGTAGGTAATTCTAGTCAGTGGTTGTAGAAGAGATGTTTTGTCAGTAGGTATCCATTTGTAATGTGCCTCAGAGTTCCCTTGCACATTTAATATTTAAACTAAGCTGCTGTGTGAGGTTATCTGATGGTTTAAAATGGAAAAATGATTAGTATGAAGTTGTATATCACTCAGGTCTACTGAAAGATACTGTTCAAGCTTTGTCCTGGTTTCTTAATAGCAATAGCACTTAGACTTATATACTGCTTCACAGTGCTTCACAATCCTCTTGAAACAGTTTACAAGGTCTGCATGATGCCCCCCCCCAACAATCTGGGTCCTCATTTTAGCGACTTCAGAAGGATGGAAAATTGAGTCAACCCTAAGCCGGTCAGAATCGAACTGCTGGCAGTCAACAAAAGTAGCCTGCAATACTTCATTCTAACCACTTTGCCATCACAGCTCTCCGAGTGCTGTTGAAATCTGACTGGGATGAAACAGGCTAAATATGGAAATTCAAAAGGGAGCTTGTTGATCATGATTTGGCTCTAGTGGAAGACTGCACCCCTGAGAGATTCTACATTCAAGGCTATCTGTTGAATGAAGCCTTTGACTAGTTTTGTTTAATGATTAGTTGTTTCTTCCTTCATAGGAAGGTCTTAGTTACTTGCATTCTCATCATCATTTAGATGGATCATTGACTTGCTGGCTGATGCTCATAACTATGAACATATGGTATTACACCTATATCACAAGTCTTGTATTAATTGAGAAAATATTTGCAGGTGCACATAGAGGCATGGTGGCTGAATGGCTTTTAAATGTGCTGGAGAAGATCTGTGTTCCAGCAGTTCAAGTCCTAGCAATGCATGATGGAGTGAGCTCCCATCACTTGCCTTAGCTTCTGCCAACCTAGCAGTTCAAAAGCATGTTACATGCAAGTAGATAAATAGGTACAACTTTGGTGAGAAAAATAACAATTCTTTGTGTCCCAACCGGTGCCAGACCTGCCCTAATGCAAACACCCAAACATGAAACTACATAAATGGAGAGAAAAGCCTGGATGACACTGCAGTCTATTCTGAGTGTGGAGCTTATTTGCACCCTGAATTACACCCTGGATGGCACATGAGCGTGGCCTGAACGGACTAGCAATCTTAGGCAGTCAAATAACTACTCTGTACTAACACTGTAGTCTCCTGGCTAATGTACCATTGCCATACACTAAATAAATGCAGGTGCTATTCAAAATCCTGTTTCTTCGTTTGTTTTCATTATGGGCACTTCTTTGGAACAGCTTCCCCTTTAAATTACACTTCCTTTATCTGTTGATTTCCTTTGTTAGTTGAAACAAACAATCAAACAAAGGTAGCTCTTCTGGAGAATCTCTAAATACCAACTGCAATAGCTCCAACTTTGCACAACTGATTTTGCTTGTTGCTCCAGGTTACTTATATGCATTTTAACATGGATGTTTACATATTTTTGTGTTAAGTTTTATTGTTGTTATTGTAACTGCTGGTAGTCTTGAAATATTTGGCAACATATTTATAATTCAAACCAACTAACTACCTTCAAAATATAGAAGTTTAGTACTTATTTGGATGGAGAAAAATACATCATGGAAAGTGATTAAGGGTTAAAAAAAAGGCTAGAAACATATGCATTAGGACTGTCATTTTCAAAGTGTGCTCTTCAGAGATACACCAGATAGTTCATAAAAGCTTCTCTGCATTCACAATTTAGCAAGTTTCTAAAAAATGAGTAAGTTGTTGCAAACAGTTCACTGAAGCATAAAAGCAGTACCACAAAGAGCAATTGTCAGCTTCAGAAAACTGACAGTAATGAACAGGTCTCAAATGCTGTTACTGAATGTAACTTCACACACATTGTGTTCGGTGGAACTGTGATCTCTCAACCCTTCTCCCCTCTCCTGCAAAAATAGATATAGATATAGATATAGATATAGATATAGATATAGATATACATATACATATACATATACATATACATATACATATACATATACATATACATATACATATCATACCGTATTTGCCGGCGTATAAGGCGACTGGCGTATAAGACGAGCCCTAACATTTCCACTCAAAATATAGTTTTGTTATATACTGCGTATAAGAGACCCCCACTTGGAGGCATGCTTTCAAGGCAAAAAGTCGTCTCATACGCCAAATACGGTAAGTTGTAACACTTGGGGTATTCTGGATATAATTCTTGATTGACACCCCCAACCCTTTCCCCCAAACTTACAAAGCCACCAAAATGCTTTAGAGAGGCAGCTTCGCCTTTCTCAGGCTGGCACTCAATTCCTCTCCCTTTCTTTGTGACAGCCCCGCGTGCGTGCCATCGGGACCCAGGGTGGGGGATGGACAGCTGCCAACTCACTCTCTCTCTCTCTCTCTCTCTCTCTCTGTGTGTGTGTGTGTGTGTGTGGTGTGGAGGGTAATTCCGGCTATCTCTGGCCTCCGCTCGGTTTAAAGTCGCTTGGCCGGTTCCCAAGTCGCAAGCGCACGCTGGCAGGAGACGTGGCGCCGGGTGGAAGCTCGGTGCAGGGGAGGCAGATCTTTCTCTCTTAAGCGGGGAGGGGAGGAGGGGACAAGAGGAGGGATGGGACGGGACAGGGGACCCTTTCTTCCCAAGGGAAAGCAGCTCGGGAGCCGGGTGGCCCTGCCCAGCGGGGTCCCATCAGGAACTTCCTAAGGACACCCCCCGCCCCAAGCACAGCCCTCCCAGTCTTTCAAGAGGGAGGGAGAAGCGGGAGGAGCAAATTGCCGCCCCCGCCCAGCTGCCCAGAAGGAGGGCGCCACAGTCCACCCCCACCACCTTCTCCCCCCACTCCCGGGCCATTACGCGGCTCGGGGCTGGCTAACGAGCGGCCCCACCAGAGACCCTCCCGCTCCACCCCCACCCCACCTCCAGATTGGCCTCCGCAGCGCCCGAGCCGGGCGGAGGGTGGGTGGGTGGGTGGGAAGGGAGGAGTACATAATCGAAACAGCAACTCAGTACAAATGGTGATAGTTAAGAAATGTTTGACAGAGTGAATTTTAAATTCAGGTAAAAATTCATTCTATCATGCATTTCTTAACTACCACCATTTGTACTGAGTTGCTTAAGATACATGCCAAATGCAAAAATTACCTTTAAAGATTTATTTAAAAAAGAATATGGGGGAATACTCTGTATATACCTACAGAGAACAATAACCATTACCCTGTTTGCTTGAAATCAGGATTTTCCATGGTCTTAAAGACAAATGTGTAAACATGAAAGCTGGCTGGCTGACTTTGGGCCAGTCACACTCAGCCCAACCATCTCACAGAGTTGCCATTGTGGAAAATATCACACCCACACTCACACCCACACCAAATAATAACAAAAACTTCCTAGCATTGCTTCTGGAGATTTCCAAAATTATCTTCTACACAACAAGGTCATTGCATCCATAGGACTGCAAATTTAGTTTTTAAAAACAAATAAGAACAAAGAGTCTTGGATATTGCATTTGGGAACAATATATTTGCAGATCTCAGATCCCATATAATTATGTTGATATGCCGTTGTTTCAAAACCCAAGCATAATTAATTTCTGACTTGATCACTGCAGCTTGTCAGGATTTATTCTCTGTGCTTTAAATAATAGTTTATTTCCTCCAAATGTGAACCATACACTGGCAATGTTGCATAATCACTTACGTGTTTATATTGGTATAAGTAATTAAAACCTTTCATCAAAATTGGACTATGAATGGTAATAGTCACATTAGCAATGGATGATCTGTAACTAGAGACCTATTGTGGGCCTCCTTGTTATTTATCCATTTATTTGACAAGAAGTTCCAGAACTTGGGAATATGTCAGGGATATCTGCAGAATCCAATGATTGCTGCCTCTTTCATATACGCACATAAAAAAGGATAGAGGGTGTATGGCTATGCTAATTGTGCCATTTTACATCTGCTATGAACTTGTATTTGAGCAATTTATGCCCAACAATTCCCGGATTCATGCTAAGGGCTAAAGAGAATTAGTATTAATGTTAGATAAATGAATTACAGTATCACCATATAGTTTGGTTGTTTGCCAGTCACAGAAATGGACCCTGTGCCACTTTTTTCCAATGTTCCAATAAAAAATATTACAAGCCGTTATAACTCTTTCATTCTGCTATCTTAAAGACTGACCTAGATGCTTTCTTGACTCCTTTTTTAGAACTAAATATTCCTGACAAAAGTTGGTCCCTGTAACTTCTGATGGATTGAAGGAGGAATCTGAATGATTGTAAGCTCCTGCATGGGTTGAGAGGTAAGAAAAGTTGAAGACTTGATAGTATTCATCTCTGTTTCTCCAGGTACACAATAAATCGATCATTGATCTCATCTTTCAACATTTACCTAAGCAAAATTTACAGACACTTTCAAGTGTAATAAGCAAGCATTATAACTCATACTCAGAAGATCTAAAAGTTCAAGGATGAATTAACTCACCACTTCAAGGAGGTTTGAAGGGGATATATGAAAAAGACCTGGGGCAAAACAACCTATAAGTTTGCAACATGGTTTGGACTAACCAATTAGCTCTGAGGGTTAAATCTGTTTTAGCCTGATCCTTAATATAACTGAGATATGCTGAGGGACCAAAGTCTATTCCATGCTTTGATGAATGGCCTCAGACAAGCTCTTTACTTCATTGTGCCTCTGGCATAATAGTAGCTGCTCACTTTTGTAAAGTGCTTGAGTGCTTTACAGTAGGGCAGATTGCTCTCACTTTGTAAAAGTACAAAACAATATGTTCTTCTCTTCCTCCTTCTGCTCCACTAACAACAACAATGCTAAACAAATAGACATAGACATAGTTATATTAATTGAAGTGTGATATGAGATATTAGTGGCAGACAAAGTCACTCTTAAGTCCAGGAAGGGTGGGAAGTAAATATCTGGACACAAAAATCATGACACAAAAATCTGTTTCTTTTTCCTTCCAAGAGAGAGGCAAATCCCAATATGAGTACAGCTATTTCATTGTATTTGTGTTTCATCAATAATCTAGAGATAAATTATATAAATATGATCTACCATGAAGTTAACAGATTTATTGTTGATATGATTAGAAAAAGACTGGTGAGCTGAGGACAGCCAGATATACTGTATCTAAGTTTAACTTTAGAAGTCCATAAAAGCAGTAGCTTTGTGAAAAATGAGGGAAGATGCAAGGGGGTTATTTATCAAACTTATATACTGTTATCCAATAGAAAACTATCAGGATAATTTACTGCAGTCAAAAATAAAAATGTATCATCATCATCCAAATAAAAACAGCAGTAGAAATGTATGTGTTACACACTGAAGATGAAATCAGGTGAACTTTCTCAGGGGAGGAATTCCATAATCCGGGCATCTCAATAAAAATGAACTCTTTCTAGATACTACACAATATGTAGGGTTTAACAGAGGTTAATCTAAAATAGCCACCAAAATAGTGGATAAAATAGTGGATAATAAATAAAAGTCCTGAATGAAATCTCTTTTTAAAACTCACATGGAAGGAAGTATAACCATGTAGAAGAAGTTTTATCAGAGAAGTGTATATTAAATGCCCATTAAATGTGGACAACAAAGAACACCACCTGAGAAATGTGTATAAAAAAAGTTACTTCAGAAAATTTACTTTAAAAAAAAGTTTGTATTACAGGAAGTTGCATGTAAAAACTCTATACATTACAGAATAACAGAACAACCAAATTAGAAGGACCATGGAGGTGTTCTAGTCCCAATACCTGTCTTGTTGTAGACCATACATGCACACACAAAGACTTTGTTTAAGGGCTTTATTTAAACCACAAACCCCTAATGTCATTCCCCCAAGTGCTTTATGCAATAAGTTGCCTGAAAACAGCCCCCCAGAAAGTTCCAATACAGCAAAGAACACAGGTCCTGCATGAAATCAACCAACCAAATAAAAAAATCTGAAGTCTAGACTCAAGCCCAGAGGAATGATATTCAGTCCAAGGCATAAATTCAGAATTCACTCACAAGTCTAGAATCCAAGCGCAGAGTCAAGAAACGAAGGCAGGAATCCACGAGGCCAGAACACATACACAGCCTGATTTTGAAAGGTTGTTCCCAGCATTGCTCTGATATACTGGATAGGTGAAGTAGGCGCACGCTGTGTAACTCACTAAGAGGTTGCCTCCTTGCGAGTAGCCTCACAAGTAGCCTTGCCGACCTCCATAATGTCTAATTCAATTCAGTCCTGTGCCACCTGGGTTCTGGTGGAAAAGCCAATTTCTCCTCATCCCTGCTGACCAACTGCAGCTACATTCCTTCTTCACATTGCATTTCTCACTGAGTCCCCAAGCCTTCCAGCCCCTTTCTTCCTTTAGCTACTTTATTTGGTTGTCATCCAAGATTCCTGGCCTTTCCTCTTCTTCTGGTCCATTCATTCCCTGCTTGGAGAGCTTAGCATCCTCCTGACACTCTCCGTGCTTCCTCTGAAGTCTCCAGAGTTGGGTCATCATCTGATCCAGTATCATAAAACCATTCCAGACTGTCCAATCTCTTTTAAAAATCTCCAGTGATGGAGCACCCACAATTTGGAGGCAAGCCTTTCCATTGACTCACTAACAGGAAATGTCTCCTTAGTTCCAGGCTGGATTTCTCCTTGATAGGTTTTATCTGTTACTTCTTGCACTGTTTCAAGTGCTTTTGAAAATAAATTGACCCCCTCTTCTTTCTGATAGCCCCTTAAATATTAGAACACTGCTATAATGTTATCCCTAGTCCTTCTCTTCTGTAGATTAGGTATTGCCAGTTCTGCAGTTGTTCATCATACGTTTTTAGCCCTCCCAGCCCACTAATCATCTTGGTTGCTATTTCCTGCTCTCTTTCTAGACTCTCAACATCTTTTTTATATCATGTGACCAAAACTGGATGCAGTATTACAAATGTGGTCTCATCACTGCAGCATAAAGTGACATTAACTTCTTATGTGGTCTTGATACTATCCCTCTGTTGATACAGCCCAGGACTCCATTGGCTTTTTTAGTAACTGCCAGCATACTGCTGACTCTTACTTACATAGTTGTTGTCCACTAGGACATCTGTATTGCTTTAACAGTCATTACTATTGAACATGGTATCACCAATTCTATAGCTGTGCATTTGGTTTTTCTTGCCCAAATGTTAAAACCTTTCTTTTTTACACCACTGAATTGCATTTTGTGGGATAGGGCCCAGTGTTCAAGTCTGTCAATATCCTTCTGAATCTTAAGCCTGTCTTCTAAAGTTTTGGCTATTACCCCGGTTCAGTGTCATCTGCAAACTGGATTAATTCCCCTTCTATCCCTTCATCTAAATCATTGAGGAAGTCATTCAAAAATACTGGGTCTCAGACTGCATGCTTCTTTCTATATAGATGTAGCTCCATTGAGGATTACACATTGACTGAAGTTGGTCAGCCAATTACGAATCCATCTGGTGGTGATGTTATCTAAGCCACATTTTTCTTTCTTACCAAGTAAAATTTGTAAGAAGATAGTAGTAATTATTGGAAAGATGGCAGTAAAAATGTAGATTTTTTTGCAGTGGGAAGTCTATAAAATAAATGACAGATTAGTATACTATTCTAAGGTTTTGCATAGTAAAACATAGTAAAAGGGATGAAGCTGTGTTGGTTTGGGTAGGGAGGGCCTCTGACTTAACCCTGCTGAGACTGACTGCCCAAAATCTAGAGATTTTGATGAATGGTATTACAAGTATGCTGTGGATTTAGGAGGACTTCCTGGGCCCACATCTCCACCTCAATGAGCAGGTGGCAGCTGTGCCAGGAAGGCACTTGCCCAGGTTCTAGCATATCAGTTGTGCCCTTTCCTAGATCAGGCAGCCTTTCAAATAATCACTCATACCTTGGTCATATCATGGCTTTATTGTTGCAACTTGCTCTGCATAGGGTTGCTCTTGAAGACTACTTTCAATGGGTTCCTTAAATCATAGAAAGCAACCTGGCCTACTTTACTGGCCACCATAAGCTCTGCTTTCCATGTAACATTCAACTGTGATCCCGTAATAGAAATGTATCAGAAAACATAATTTTTGAATTTTAGTAACAAGATCTGTTCTAAAAAGAGAGAGAGAAATGCTCTGGAGAGGAACAAATACAGAAAAAATGTGCAGCCATAATAATAAAAATACATATATCTGAAAATTCTCCAATCTGTAATGGAATACATTTCTACTACAGGCAAACAAGAGCCAAAAATAATAATAATGAACACACCCATAAATTGGATATCAAGCACTGAGAAACTTTGTCATATTTTCATATTTCCAGAGTGAAAATCCATAATAATTATGAGATGTATTTCCATGCTCTAGTAGTTAACTATTAAAACACCTGGACATTCTTTCTTTCCTTATCCCACCCCATCACCATTTCATAAAGTTTTGAGTTAGAAATATTCTCAACTCCTGTCTTGGCTTCTATCTTTCAGTGATTTCAGCCTCCTTAAAAAAATAACTTTTATGAAAAGTGTGTTGCCTGATGACAACTATTTTTTTTTTTTTTTTTAAGGAGGCTGAAATCACTTTCTTACTTAGGAAACCTAACACAACACTACTTCAGGTATGTCAGTCATTGCTAATTGTTAAATTGTTGCCTAATGACACTGAAATTACTTTTCTTACAAAATGGGCAGAACATCTTTCTCGCTATATAAATGCATACTACTAATCAGCTCTTTTTTTTTTTTTTGGTTACAGTTTTCAAAAATGGAGCAGCATATAAAATGAAACAATAAAGAAGCAGTTTGTCCCTATTGCTTATATTATCTTTGATTCTTCACATACATACAATCTCCACATAAAGCCTCCTCCTGCAATGCCATCAATTTTCTCATGGAGTTCAAGTAAAAATTGTGATTATATGTCTTTATTATTATTATTGTTTTCCCTTCTAGGGGAATAGGGTTATCTTAGTGATAAGGATGTATATTTCCTACCTTGGCTCAATTAGGAGAAATTGCTTTCTTTTTGTGGTGTTAGAATTCCATTTTTAAAAACCGTTCTTAATTAAGTTGGATACAAACATGGTCTGTTTTTACAACAACTTGTCTACATTTGCAAAATTCTTCATAACAAATTGGATGGAACTAATTTGAGATGTTAAAACTTTCAGTGTGGTAGAATGCAAAGCTGACAGATTTATTGTCTGAGCAGGTGTTTTTAAATGCTTAGCTCTTAAACACCATTTCTAGTTACATGGTAGAATATTTTTTGAATAGGTAGCTTCTCCTACAGCAGAGGTTTTGCAAGAATACTCATGCAAGCATTCAGCATTCTAGGTGTGTCCATTGGGCCCCAAATCATAGGGAATCTCTGATTGAGATAGAAGGCTGTAATGAATTCTAAGACTTTTTCTGGATATTGAAAGAAATATAATAGTATTTGCACTTAAAAAAGACAGGACTGTTTCCTTTATTTGTTTCTTGTTAAAAATGACATCTAAGAATATCTTTTATATAACTTTCAGACCTCTCAAGAACACCCACACCATAGTAAAGTTCAAAAATTCTTTGGTGTCTCTAAAAATATTAACTTTTTATTATTGTTCTTGTTATGTTTTGTGTACTTTCTTTTTAATGTCCCCCAGATTATAAAAATTAAATTAAAATTTTAATTTTTAATTAAATTGAAATTGCAATTTAATTGAAAAGCCTGTTGATGAATGGTCCACTCAGAATCGGGAAATCTATTGATTTAAAAACAACAATAACCGCCTGTTAAAATACTTCATTTTGCACACAAAATGAATACCAGGTAACCTTTTGAGATTGTATTGCTGGCTTCCCCTTCACAGATGCAGAACTAGGATTTAGATCAAGGGTGTCAAACTCACGTCATCATGGCGGCATCACGTGATGTATCGGGACTTTTTCCCCCTTCACTAAACTGGGCATGGGCGTGGCCATGGGAGTTTGACAGCCCTGGTTTAGGTGGTTGTGTTGAATGTATAAACTTTTATATTTATCAGTAGAAGTCACCTCTGTGATCACTTTCAAACTTTCTGTAGATACTCTCCTGCTCAAGAGAAAAGCTAAAATCCATTGCAATTACTAGATACATATCCTAGATTAGGGAAATTAACTTCCTGATGTTAAATAGCCTGTCCGGTTTAACTAGGTTGAGGTTGCTATCAACCATAAATTTCCATCTTTATTATTTTCTACCAAACTCCATGCTTGAAAATGTCTATGACAGAAAGACCAGTTGTTTGTGTTATCAACAGAGCCATCAAATCTAGGCTGCCAAAATTCCAACAACTACCAGATAATAGCAAAGCGATCTAGAAAAACCTTTTTTCTGTCAGGTAGTTGTTGTCTGGATATTTGCATCCGAGATGTAAGAGAGAATGTTTACACTTGTCATAATAGTAGAGAAAGAACCAAGTAAGATCGACAATTGCTCAGAGCCAGGTGAAAACGAACTGCATGCTTTTAGGTTGAACCAGGGGTGGGATTCTACAAATTCGCACCTATTCACTAGAACCAGTTGTTAACATTTTAAGCAGTTCGGAGAACCAGTTGTTAGAAGAAATCACTGGCCTAATCCTGTAAGGAAGGCAGGAAGGAAACATTCTGGTGTTGCTTACAGAAACTCTCCGTTAACCCTTATTACATTCTTGGCAGGACTAGGCTTCCTGTCTCTGGAACATCTCTGGAGTTTTTCCCCCCTCTTTTGCTGGTACTTTGCTTGTGTGGAGTGACCATTCAAAGTTACAATGACACTGAAAAAAATGACTTACCATTTTTCACACTTACGATTGTTGCAGCATCCCCACAGTCACAAGAGGCCAGGCAAGGAGATGTGTGCCTCGATGTGAGTGATGTTGAGTTGGCCACGTCCAACCAGTCACATGACCACCAAGCCATGCCCACCAACTAAGCCACGTCCACAGAACAGGTTGTTAAAAAAATTGAATCCCACCCCTGGGTTGAATCATCTGACTAGTCTCAATTCACTCATTACCAGACAGCTTAAACACACTGAAAGGACATGAAATTGAAGTTTTGATTCCCTGCCATATGCCTGGATAATCAGGTCCCTAGAAAGTCACATGAGAAACTTTGTTCAATTATCAATGGGACAATTGCTGGTGGAAATAGACTGGAAGAAGTTAACATAAGGAGAGGAATCCTTTAAGGAAACTCACTATTACAACTATCATTTGTCATTGCACTGAATCCTTTGCCCAATACACTGAACAAGACCATGGCTCTCAAGCATCATAAACATCTGCCAGGCTATCTCACCACTTTTACAAGGACAATTTGAAGCTATGTGAAAAAACATTATCTGGAATAGAATCACTGCTCAACCTTGTCTTTATATACAGCCAAGACATTGCAATGGAGTTTGGACTGAACAAACATACCACCCTCACCATCAACATGATGAAAATAGTGAAAACTAAAGAATCCACTTGTTCTATTATAATTTCAATATGGAAAAACATCTGGATGAAGAAGATCACTAGAAATACCTGGGCATCCTTCAAGTTGACAACATGAAGCACACTGAAGTCAAGAAGATTTATGGTAATTACATCAGAAGAGTAAAAACAACTTAAAAGCCAAAGTCAGTGGCAGAAATGCCATCTAGGTCATTGAGACCTGGACAATCTAGTCATTATAAATAAGGTTGCCTCTTTGCATCCCTATTCTAGAACATCGAACTCTTTCTCCAATAAAATCATGTGAAGTTATTGAATTTATGAAACAATGTGGTTATGCAAAAATCAATAGCACACATTCAGGAGAAATGGATAATGTGCAAATGTAAACAAATCGCAATTGCATCCTACACTGTGGCTTGCCTCCTCACCTCCTCAAATCCTGTAGATTTTTATATTTTCTAACTCTGAATTCTGTCACACAGAGCTGCTTTCCTTCTGTTTCATAACAATATCTGGGAGTAATACATAGCTTGCTCCTTCATGACAAATGAAATTGTTCAGACATCCCTGGTGACCTTTGCTTATCACTGTTAATACTTCTTATTCGTTCATTTGCACCTTTAAGCATTTACAGTCTATCCAAGTGATAGTTACTGCAAACCTCCTTGCACAGCTTTCATTAAAAAAGGGGGGGAAATAAAAAAAAAGGAAGAAAAGAGGAGGGTATTTGCCCTTTCATGTCTTTGTTGTATGCTCATCACAGCACATGCATGGAAGATCTAAGTGAATAGTTTCCTTTGATATCTCACTCTCAGAATACGGTGCCATAACTAGCAGCCAAAAGAATAAATTATAAAGCCAGATTTTGAACTAAAAGAGAAAGAAAATAAATCCAATAATGTTCCAAATTGCTACAAAATGAAGGCATTCAGCATTTAAAGAGCTGTTTTCATCTAGTGTCCCACAAATCAAAACATATTGCCACACACTCTATTTAAATTTTATGCAGCAATTAACCTTGAATGAGAAGTCGGTCTTCTAATTTGCTGTGAATATTTAGGGAAGCATGAAAGAATTCTGTTCCTCTAAAGCAAAATCAAGGTTTGCTTCCAGGCTGAAACTCAAGCATCTACCAAGGCTTCATCAGTATCACCTCTTCCAAGGCCAGATGACAGAATCAAAGTAGCCTCTGGCAAAGTAGCCTCTATGTTGTCCTAGAGCCCCCTAATCCTTTGCAAGTGGCCTGTTTGGAGCTGATACGAACTAACATCCAAAAGGCACTACATTATTTAACCCTGACCTAGGTTTAATTTTAACCAATTGTGAAGATGAGAAGTCTTCAATCAGAATGTAAAACCATGCCAAAAAAAACCCGTATTCACAGCGAATATGCAGTAACAATAACCATAACAATGACATTTATAGACTGTTAAATTCTTACTAGGTGCCAGAGCAATTCAGGGAACAATATGAACTGATGTGGTTTCTTTTGAAAGGAGACATTGCTAGAGATATAAAATATTTATTTACAAAGATATAAGTAGGACAAAGGTGGAAGCGAACAGCATTTGCTCTTCTCAATGTAAAGGTAAAGATTCCCTCAAGCTGAACTCAATTCCTAGGGACTCCTTCAATATACTGTATCTACACAATTTTATAAAATGTATAGAAGTGGTTTTCCATTATCTCATTCCAGGATGTGTGTGTCTGTGAATCTTTTAATACACCTTATAGCCATAGAATTTCCTGGAAGCCTAGGTATTCATAGCAAACTGAGATTGCATGAAAACAGTCACTTATCATGACACTGTGTCTTGTGTATGCACTGTGTACATAGTTAAATCTTAATATCTGATGCAAATATATATACTGTGGAATGTGTGTCATTTGTACCTGTATAGTCACCTGCCCTGGTATCCTTCTTCTAAAGCCTGGTGCTCCCATTCAAGTACTCATCTAGTCTGCTGTACCTTCCCCAAGATCAGTTTATGTGGGCTACAGTATATGCTGTCATTTGCTATAACGTAGCTCTCTCAGAAAGCTATACCGGGTCAGATAAATATTTTTTTTCCTCCAAGCAGTCTTCCTAAATACACTTTAAACATTGTTTCTCCTCTTCCACCTGTATTATTTCTTTCATGCATTGACATTAGAAACCTGCTCTTAATTAGAGGCTATAAGCAGGGACTGAATGGCCTCCCTCATTTGAAAGATGATTTCTATAACGAAAATAACTTATAATAATCACGCGCTGCAAAGAAATGTCAGCTGAAGCTGCAACAAAAGGACGTGGTGTAGATTTTTCAGATTTTCCAGTCCATCCCCTCTGCTGTTTTACAAGACACATATTTTCATTTCCTCTCTCATCCAACTTTTCTATATTTTTAAATGTAATATATTTCTGCATTCCATACTGTTAACTTTTCCTGCATTTGTGTATGTATGCATGAATACTGTACTAACTGCCTTTGGCTGCTGGAAAGTACTTCCCTCCTCTCAACAGCAAAAAGGTTGCAAGGCCAAAACCAATATACTTCAGAATTTGTCCCTCAAGCTTACTATGTGCATGGAAAACACAGTCTCTCAAAGAAGTTCAATACCGTATCATTTTCTCAGTTTGGAAAATTCTGTATTGCACCAATAAAACTTCAAATGGACCAAGGTTCTTTATGGAGAATGATGCTGTTGTGACCCATACATGATCAAACTTGAAACCTGTCTTATAAAAGTAGATGAAAGTCTGCTAGCATTTGTCATTAGTAGAGGTTAATTGAACTAGAATTGATCCTTACATAAAGTTTGGCTGAACCATATTATTTTTCTTCTCCGTATCAGGTAGGTGATAGCAAAATAGGTCACTTGCATTGATGGGCATAGTTAGGAATTCCTGTTATTGTTATCCTTTATTTGATTTTATTGGCCACTGTTGAGGTAATTCCCCATTAGGAGAATGAGCCCACACAGGGAGACGTAGTGAGAGTGGTGAAGAATAACACACACACAGCACACAGTTACACTGTATAGTAAAATGTAGGTTTTTACTTCTAGTAAAACGGTTAAGCAAAGTTCAACAAAACAGTCCAAGTCATTCACGGTTAAAGCAGTCAGTTTTCAGTCCACGGATAATCCAATAACAAAGTCCCGTATCAAAAACAGTTCAGTAACAGACTTACATCAAATCCAACTATGCTCAGCAACAGTCAATAGGAACTGCAACACTCTCCAGAACAGAACAGAACAGGACTAAACAACCCAGGTTTATGGCTCCATCTTATGGCCATTTGAGGAACCACACCCAATTACAGTTTTAGCATTCTCTTAAAGAGACAGTATTAAAATGTCTATCCTGGTTTATATATTTTCCAACCCAACTATTAGGTGACTTACATTCCTAACAGCCACCAAATACATTGGACTCTGGGCATCATACAAAATTAGAGAAAATATAAAATCAGCTAAAACATTAGACAGGCAACTCAGACAAAAATCTAATAGACAATGAAACCATTGAACAAATAAGAAGCATTAACCCCTGACCTGAGACAAAAGATAGATTTTTAAACCTTTTAGGAAATTCAGGAGGGAAGGCATCATCCCTATCATTGGGGGGCGGATGCTGCTCCATAAGATGGGGGCTGCACCATAGAAAGCATGCTTCCTAAATCCCACAAGATTACAATGTTTAATAGATGGGACCTGAATTGAACCTACTCTGCTGGGACATACTTGGGAGGTTGAAAAAAAATGGAGACAAGTGATCCCTTTGATGTCCAAGCTTTATATGAACACCTTGAATTGCATTTGGAAGCCAGCTGGCAGCTAATGAAGCTTGCATAGCAATGGGGACACATGGGCACACCAAGAGGTATCCATTACTGGTCTCATTGCTGCATTTTAAACCATTGCTGGTGGATTTTTAAGAAGAGATTGGGCAACCATTTATCTGAAATAGTATAGGATCTCCTACTTGAGCAGGGGTTGATCTCTTCCAGCTCTATTATTCTCTTATCTGTAGTTTACAGATGTTCTTCAAGGGCATGTAGAGAAATATCCAATTGTGAAGTAATCAGGGAATGAGTAACATTTGGAGGGCCTTCTGAATCAGCTTGGTTAATCATCTTCATCTTTATCCCTGTCCCACTCTTTAGATAACTTGTAAAGCAAAGTAAAAGTGAGTTTGACTCTGATTTTCTAGTCCTTGGAATTGTCCTGCTGTTTAGAGGGGTAATGGCTAATGTTTGGAAAGGTTTCACTTTGCAAATCAGTTCACTAATTAACTGGAGTAAACAAAGAGAGAATGATAAGATTTCACTTGTACAAACTTAATTTCTGATATTCTAAATTCCTACTTCGCTGGAAAGACTTTGTTATGGCACTGTTTTGGGCCAGGTTAATTTTCTTACCCTTTCATCAAAGCACAGCTCTTTTATTAAGGCAATCCTTCTTTGACAGGATAGGAGAAACATGTAGTATATCTTTCTGGCAGTGGAATTAAACTTAACCTGAGAAGAGTGAAATACTGTCCATGTTGTTCAAGTGCAGTTGATATAGACAGGCGGTGAAAATTAGAAATAACGTGGCTATAATCCCCAAATGCAGTCGCTTGGGAAAAAGTCTTAAAGAGTGCTTAGTCGAAGTGTCCTCCTGTTTCTTAACATTTTAGATTCAATTATACTTACCTGGCAATGCGATGTCAAAATAGATCCCTACATTTTTTAATATTGTTTTTCTCCATGAAAAAAAACCCCTCAATTTTTTTGCTGATACAATCCCTCACAAAAAGAAATCCTGGTTTGGTGTGCTTCAGACCTTTGCTTTATGTCTTGGTGTATTAAGAAAATGAAAGATGAGACCAAAATCTCTCTCCACAAGGGAGAACTTGGCACAAGTGGGTGCTCATTGGGAAATGGGATATTGGCCTTCATGTGTAGCTTTCCAACTGCTCAAAGCAGACTCTAAGCCACTGTTTCTCAACCTGACCAAATATGAGATAAGCGAACTTCAACTCCCAAAATCCCCTAGCCCACGTGATTAAAGTTGCTGAGGTTGAGAAATACTGCTATAAGAAATAAGTGGCAAACATCAGAAATGATGGTTTTGGAAAGTTGTTTGGGAGTAGAGACCAAAAGTCTTAAGACTTGCTTAACCCCAAGGCTTCTCTGCAGACT
Organism: Notechis scutatus; assembly: GCF_049901735.1. Classification (NCBI taxonomy): domain Eukaryota; kingdom Metazoa; phylum Chordata; class Lepidosauria; order Squamata; family Elapidae; genus Notechis; species Notechis scutatus. The sequence goes on along the minus strand of NC_142011.1, from coordinate 134,485,178 downwards.
TTTCCCATTAAAAACCTATTTTCACAGAAGCATCTTCTTAGCCAATATTTGGATTTATTCTAGAAGAGGCCCATTTGGATTGCCTCAGGGGTGGGCTGCTATCGGTTCTCCCCGGTTCGCATGAACCATAGGTAATTTTATGGCCGTTTTATGGCTCGTTAGGTGAACTGGCAAATCCTATCCCTGGCTAGCCCCATCCCGCTCACCACACCCACACCCAGGAGTCCCCAGGTGGCCTGTTTTGGATTCCAGGTAAGTACAGGGCCTGTATGGAGGCTTGGGGAGGGCAAAAAATGGGCCTCCCAGAGGCTCCGGAAGACTGGAAATGGGCCAACACCCTGCTAAGGCAGGAAACCCTACACCACTTCAGACAAATGATTGTCCAATTTCTTCTTAAAAACTTCCAGTGCTGAGGCACCCCCAATTTCTAGAGGCAATTCATTTCATTGATAATTGTTCCTTTAAGAAATTTCTCCTTACTTTTCTCCTTGATTACTTTTCATCCATTGCTTCTTGTCTTGTCTTCAGTTGCTTCGAAGAATAGGTTGACCATCCCTTCTTTTTGGCAGCCCCTTAGATATTGGAACACAGCTGTCATGTCACCCTAATCCTTCTTTTCATTAAACTAGACATACCCAATTCCAGCAACTGTTCTTTATATGTTTTAGGCTACAGTTCCTTAATCATCTTTGTTTCTCTTCTCTTCCTAAAGTCTTTTTTACATTGTGGCAACCAAAACTTGATGCAGTATTCCAAGCATAGTCTTACCAAGACATTATAGAATGGTTATTAACACTTCATGTGATCTTGATTCTATCCTTCTGTTAATGCGGCCTATGACTGTGTAGGCTCTTTTGGCAGCTGTGGCACACTACTGGCTTATATTTCATGGATTGTCCACTATCAAGAGTTCCTTTTGTCAATTGCTAAGAAAGTTAGGTGTTCATAGCTCTGATTCATCACTCATTGTTTAAAGTCTGCATAATGATAGCCAAGCTCTTTTTCTTCTTACATAAAAATGGAGCCCCATTTATAGAATTTTCTTCCCAGAGGACTGGCACCCACATACCTATGCCATGTGAAGACCTTTCTTTATTCCCTGGCTTTTAAATTGGCTTTTAACTGTACTTCAATTTATATTGTCTCAGTTGTTGAATGACTACCATGCAGCTGCTTGGTTTATATGTTTTATAATTTTATATGTTTTATATGTTTGTTATACTAGTATACATGCTTTTATTCAAATTGTATTTTAATGTACTTCCTTGTAAACTGTCCAGAGAGCTTATGTAATTTAAAAATTGTAAAAAATAAATAAATGTTTTATTATTTGAAATGCTGAACCGTTGTCTCAATTCAAAAGTGTAATCATTTACTGGCTATCAGTGAAGACTCGACAGAGTGTACTAGATCAGCAGTTGCCAACCAATGGGCCGTGGAAAAATTTTGGTGGGCCACAGAGGAAATGGCCCCCAAAAGCAATTAATCTGGGCCACGCAGTTCTTGCGCCTCCCGGCTCTCCAAGGGACCCTGGAGTCAGGCCCCTGAGATGCACGCGTCAACCAGCTCCTACACTTGGCGGTGGTGGCAACAGCAGTCCCCTCCCCCAGCGCCCGCTGTCAGCTCTTCCCCATTAGTTCTCTAGCTTTGAATTGCTCCCGGCTCTCTCGTTTTCCTCCCCCCCTGCCCATGTGCAAACAGGAAAGGAAAGGGAGACGGAGCCGTGCACAGCTCTCCCCTTTTCCAGCCCTTGCTGCCTCTCCCAACATTGAAGCCTTGGAAACACAGGCAAAGCCTGTTAGGAATATAAGTCACCTAACAGGTATTTGGGTTGGAAATATATAAACAGGATAGACATTTTAATACTGCCTCTTTAAGAGAACCCTAAAAGTGTAATTGGGTGTGGTTTCTCAAACAGCCATAAGATGGAGCCAGAAACCTCGGTTGTTTAGTCTTAGTCTTAGTCTCAGAAGAGAGTGTGTCTCAGTGAGTCTCTTTTTGCTTCTGTTGGAGAGTATTGCTGTTCCTCCATTTTTCCTAATTGACTGATATTCATGGATTTGACGTAAGTTTGATACTGAACTGTTTTTGACACTGGACTTTGTTATTGGACTGAAAACTGACTGATTTAACCTGTGAATGACTTTGGATTGCTTGTTTGAACTTTGCTTAAACGTTTCTAGAAGTAAAAACCTACATTTACTGTACAGTGTATCTGTGTGCTGTGTGTGTATTATTCAAACACTTCTCTCACTATGTCTCCCTGTATGCGCTCACTCTCCTAACGGGGAATTACCTCAACAAAGCCGCCACAGCAGTAGCATCCTGAGTTGCCTTAGCATGCTCGGTTAGTTAAGAATCGCCCTACCCAGAGAAGGAAGTGGTGCTGGAGGAAGAGGAGGCAGTAGTGGAGAAGCAAACAGCTCAGGTCGCTACCGCTGTGGTGGCTTTGCCTGCGTTTCCGAGGCTTCGATGTTGGGAGAGGCAGCTAGGGCTGGAAAAGGGGAGAGCTGTGCATGGTTCCATCTCCCTTTCCTTTCTGCCTGCACGTGGGCAGGGGGGAGGAAAGAGAGAGAGCCGGGAGCAATTCAAAGCTAGAAAACTAATGACAGCTGACAGCAGGCACTGGGGGAGGGGACTGTTGTTGCTGCTGCCACTGTGTGTGGGAGCATGCATCTCAGGGACCTGAGCTGGGAGGCACAGGAACTGCAAGTGGGAGTGTTTGATGATTTCGAAGAACTCCTGGAACATGGTAGATTGGCGTTTTGTAGGTCTCAGTGAAAGAGTAAGCTTTGTTTCGTCTCCTTTCCTTACCTGGTAATGTGAGAGATGCTTTCTCTCTCTCCCCCCACCCCCAATTAATCACCAAGAGTGGCAGTCCTTCTCCAGGCAGATGCCTGCTGAGAAGCCCCTGGAGTGGCAGCCAAGGGGCACTGCCCCCCAAGGAAAGCAAAGCCCCCTTTCTGCTTCTGCTTCTCCCAGTGGTAGTTGCCCCAAGGCCCCTCAGCTCAGACACACACACACACACACACACTCCCCACTCTTCTATCTCTTTGGAAGGTGCCAGGTGGGGGGAGGCTTCCACCCCGGAACGTTTTATTTTGTTATCATTAAGCATTTACATTTTTGTTATAATTTAAAAAAGTAAGTGTGTGTGTGTGTGTGTGTGTGTGTGTGTGTGTGTGTGTGTATCATGTATGTATGTGTGTGTATATGTATATATATATATAAATAAAATTCATATTAGTGGTCCACGGGATTTAAAAGTATGAGTTTGGTGGTCCCTGAGATCCAAAAGGTTGGCGACTCCTGTACTAGATATCTCCAAGATCATTCAATTCTTCCTCCTATGGATTCTAAATTAAAACATTGTTGGTAACTGAATAGTTTGGGTTTTAACTGATTAAAAAACCCTGAATCTTGGAAACAATGAAAGAGAAGGAAAAATGCGCTATCAAAATAATGTTTTATGTTTTTCCCCCTTCTTTTCATTTTGCCTTTAGCATTTACTTTTCTGTGTCTATGCTACTTTTTTTCATCCTCAGCCTGAAGAGTGTTTAGGGACTATATGCTCACAGTAAACCTTTTTTCAGCAACAACAAAAACCGACTCTTCCTGCTACTGTAATATTGAAAACAAAATCACACAGAATGTGCATTTAGCCAAATAAATAATGCATATGGTATTATAACCACTATTGAAAAGGATTATTTCTTTAAAGCCATCAAAGGTAGTGGAATAACAATTTTAAAACATAATGCTTGTTAAAGAAATAAAAAAGTGATGTGATAATGGTTGTACAAGAAAATTAAGTAAAAAGAATCTCTAGAGGGAAAAAAAACTTAAGTGTGGGCTTAAAAATAACACAATTAATGCATCAAGGTTTTTGCCAATAATGTATAGTTGGTAGAGATAAGAATGGGTGGAGGGAGGAGAGAGACACAGTGAGCCTCAATACCTCCTCTTAACACTCACTGATTCACACAGAAATATACATTATCATAGAAAGTGTCTGAAAGATTAAAAGAAGAGTCAAATAAACAAGACAGACACAAGTAAAACAAACATGTTTGGGTCTTTAATCAGAAAGATATCCAAAAGATTAAAGGGAAAGTCAAAGAAGTGAGACACAGAAAGATACACATATCACAAATACTGCAGCAAGCATCTCACTTACTCCATTGGATTTTTTTTTTTTTTTGAAAAAAAGGACAGATAAAAAGAGTATTCCTTAAAAGCCCCATATAACAGTAGAAGGAGAGAAAAAGATGAATTATGCATGGATGCCCCCAATAGCACTAAAGTGATTTTCTTGGGTCTTCCCCTCCAAAAAAAAAAAACACTCAAGAGGCTTTTGGAACACATGGTGGTTGATGGGGTTCCAAGCAAGCCAGCACAAATCATGACCTGACTAAAAATGTAGAAACTCTCAGGAGCTATAATACATGAGATCTAAAGCTGAAAGGGTGGGGGATAGATTGGCTTGTCAAAGAGATGATATAAAGGTCAAGGTATACAAGAGCAATAAGACTCACTACATGGCTTATAAGAGTTTTCCTCATATTTATTTATTTAATCAAAAGTCCACAGTCTGCCACAACAGGAAAGTTGTACTACTCTTCTATCGTGGCCTTTGGTTCAACAATTTAATTGCAATAGTCTCATTCCCATGTGGAATTCCTGGAAAGCACTTCTATTTAAAACTGACCTTGATTGTGTGGCACAGCATAGCAAAGAGTTGATCTTGACTGTAAGATGGGTGGCATATAAATTAAATAAATAAATACAAAATAAATAAACATCAGTAACAATGAACTGGGCCAGAGATTTGCTCTAAAGCAGGGATGTCAAACTCATGTCATCACAGCGTCATCACATGACATATTGCAACTTCCCCCCCCTCTTCCCTAAACCAGGTGTGGGCATGGCCAGCATGTGATGTGACCCATCCGGCCTGCGGGCCACGAGTTTGACAGACCTGTTCCAGAGGGCCTAGGGCAGCTAATATTTCAAGTGGCAGATTCTCCTTTGGAGTTATATGGGGAGGAAAGAGGGTGGAGGGGGAGATTTCTCAATTTTGAATAGAATAGAATAGAATAGAATAGAATAGAATAGAATAGAATAGAATAGAACAGAACAGAACAGAACAGAACAGAACAGAACAGAACAGAATAGAATAGAATAGAATAGAATAGAATACTTTATTGGCCAAGTGTGATTGGACACACAAGGAATTTGTCTTGGTGCAGAAAAGTATCCATAGAAGAGTGAGAGAACCATAACAGGATTATGATGAATTTAGACTGAATAGATTAAACACAGTACAGGTAGTCCTTGAATTACAACAATTTGTTTAGTGACTGTTACAACAGCACTGAAAAAAAGTGACATATGTGACAAAAGTGGTGGGATTCAAATAATTTTAACAACCGGTTCTCCATCCTAATAATTTCTTCCAACAACCAGTTTGCCAAACTGCTCAGAAAGTTAACAACCGGTTCTCCCAAAGCGGTGCGAACTGGCTGAATCCCATCACTGCATATGACCCATTTCTCACTCTTGCAACCATTGCAGCATCCCCACAGTCACGTGATCAGAATTCAGACACTTGGGTTTCCGGTTTGCTAGCTTTCGGCGGCGGCAGGGATTTGCCACTGTGCGATCCCTGCTGCGTTCACCGCCAAGGTTCCCCCGATCCATTTGGATCTGGGGGATACAGCTGCCCTGTAGAGGCAGCGGAAGATAGGGGATCCGGCAAGGGGTTTGGGGTGCCGCAACCCCCTCCCAGCTGGCTAAACTCCCTTTTCCCGAGGCGGAGGAACGGCGGTCAGCAATGGCCGCCACGAAGAAAGCTGCAGCCGGGTAAGCAAGTGCAGGAGGGAGAAAGCTGAAAGAAAAGTGAAAGTTGCTTCTAACTGGGACAAGACGGAAGAAAGTGATTTGGAACCTTGAAAGCTGTTAAGTATCTATTGTTCCTTGCGAGAGTTACAAGCTGCGAATACCTTAAAGGGAAAAGTTTTTTTTTTTCTTTGTTCGACTCTCCTTCCTAAAGTGACAGCGGGAAAAAAAAAATATTTTTGGCTGTGAGTGGGAAGGGAGAGTGAGAAAAAAAAATCTGAGCAAAATTTGAAAATAAGGAGAAGATTGCCTAGAATTGCAAAGAGTTTAAAAACTTCCAAAAAATATATTTGAAAAGGATTTGTGATTACTTTAACCCCAGAAAGAGAAAGTCAAGAAGAAGAAGGTATCTAAAAGAAACAGTCTGTTTGGATTGTTTGGTGATTTTGGAACCTTTGGAAATTACTTCTGATTAAATCATCTGGGTGGTTGTTTGGAAAAACTTTTTCTCTACACAATGGCATCATCTATGGTTGAATTGGAACTTATATATCAAAAATTTGAAAGAGAAAAACAAGGAGGGGAAGATGGTCTTGACACTGTTTTTCAATACTTGGAAATGGCGGTTTATACTTATGTGAAGCAGAATGAGGATGATGGGGATAAAGAAGAAGGAGAAGCCATCTTTGATGAACAAATTACTTTGACTGGAGAAGAGAAAAAGCAAGAGAAAAAGGGGAAAAGGTCTTTAAGATCTGGAAAAATAGCCCAAAAAGAGAAGAATAAGGTGAAAAGGGGACATTATGTTAAGAAACAACAGAAAGGGGGAAAGCAGGATAAAAGGGAGGTGGAGAGACAAGGGGTTAAAGAGGATAAGGAGAAGAAGAAACAAGAAAGAAAGGAAGGGATGAGAAGTCCTAATGGTGGGGAGCAAGATGTTAAGAAGCAAATTTTTTTTTAGAGATAATGGCTAAGCTTTATGGTTAAAGGGATTCTAGAAAGGTACATAAGATTGACTTTTTATACTTGTATTTAGAAGTAAACATAGAAAATTAGAAACAATATGTAACCTAAAATGTGATAAAATATTTAACATAAACAAGTGAAATTTTTGTTAAGAAAAAGGGAGTACTATAATGAAATATGATTCAAGATTGTGATGTGGGGGGGGTAATAATCGTGGAAAGCATAAGTGTTCCCACAAAGGCATGATATTCAATTGAAATGGATAAAATGTTTAAGATATAAATGATTGTTAATATTAATAATTAGAAGATGGTATATTAGCAAACCCTTTGTGAAATGAGATTTGAAGTAGAAGAAGGAGGAACATTTCAATGAAATATTGAGCTATAATATGTGATGTGGGGGGGGAAATAATTTTGAAAAATAGGGCTCTCATAAAAGCATGTGATTTAATTGAAAAGTAATGAGTTAAACATCTAAGATATGAATGAATATCAATATTAATGAATAGATTTGTATTATTTTTGATAATATAGTATAATTTTAGAATGTACCAGACAGAATCCCAATGTATGTTATGTATTTTATATTAAGTACTATAAATATAGGGGAAAAAGATAAAGGCATCATACTCCATATAGTGTATAGGAGAAGTACTTCTTCTTTTTCTTTAAAGAAGAAAAATAAATGATTGGCTGGAATAGAACAGACAAAGAATAATAAATATTACGATATGAATTGAGAGGAGATAAAAAAAATAAAAAAAATAAAATTGAGAAAATTTAAAGGAGAGGAGAAGTTATATAGAAAATTGAAAATGTTAAGAAGATATGAAATGGTATGTAAAATGAATATGAAATTGAACTTGTGTCTGTACCAAGAGTTTTAACCCGGGAATAAGCAACTTTCAGAAAAGAGATTTTTTATACTTTTATGTTTTGTGTTTATGTGTATTTATGTATTGTTTGTCTTGAAAAATAAAACTTGTTTTTTTTTTTTTTTTTTTAAAAAGAATTCAGACACTTGGCAGCTGACTCATATTTATGATGGCTGGCAGTGTCCTGGGGTCACATGAGCAGCTTTTGTGACCTTCTGACAAGCAATGTCAATATGGAAGCCAGATTCACTTAACAATAGTATTACTGACTGAACGACTGCAGGGATTCATTTAACAACTGTGGCACAAAATGGAGCAAAAGTCACTTAACAACTGTCATAGTTAGTAACATAAATTTTAGGCTTAATTGTGGTCATAAGTCAAGGACTACCTGGATATCACAAACCTGGTTCTCCTATTAAAATTGGTTCTCCTATTAAAGATAGGCTATCAGAGGACAAAGAAGCTGCAAGAGAAATGTTGCCCACCAAAAGTAAAGATTCTATATCTCTTTGGCCATATTCATCCAATGCCCCAAAGCTAAATTTGGGTCAGGAGAGAATAGCAGTGTCATCAATGCAAAAGAGCTCAAATTATGATTTAGAAAGGGAGAGGGCTTGATCAATTCCATTATCATAAACATTAATTTCTTTTTATAAGATAATTGCTATTCTTTTGGTAATATGACATTGCATTTAACTTGCCTGAAGGTGTCCTCACAAAATACTATAATTGGCAGTGCAGGCTGGTGATCAATAGAGGAGGCAGCTTATTTTTACCAAGGCTGCTCACAAGGGATTGAATCAGTGAGGGTAAAAGGTTTATTTATTTATTTAAAAGAATTGTATAGCTAGCTACCCATTGTAGGTGTACTTCCAAAACAGCATGTTAACACCACTGTTCCACGTGATTCATCAGTTGCCAGTTTGCTTACAAGTCCATTTAAAGGTGTTGCTAATAACCTTTAAAATCTTTCATCTGCTAGAGCACGGGTCTCCAACCTTGGTAACTGTTGTAAACTAAAGAAATGTAATTAATAAAGATTCATTTGCCTAGCAGGATTGTAATCCTGCACTTCCTATTGGCCCATATAATGGCAAGTTATGATTAGTTCATTCCGAGCAATCTGACTGGCTGTTGGTGGGCCGCGCCAAGATTCAAATGCTATAACACTATCCATTGGTTATCCGGATAGCAGCTTACTCTATAAAAGAGTGACTGCTAGCCGGGGTTTTTTGTTTCTGTTATGCTTGAGAATAAAGAGCTGAAGTTCAAGGTTTACAGTCTGGTCTCCGTTCATTAACCCATGCCTCAAACTTAACACTGGCGACGAGGGTGGGATGCGGAGACAAAAGAGCTGACTAAATCCTACAGAGCACCAACCGAAGCACATGGCTGAGAGCGCATCTACATCGACAGGATGTCAGGTGACGCTATACCACCCGCTCCTTTTGACCCGGAAAAGGAAGACTGGGAGTCGTATATGGATCGGTTTCAAATGTTTCTAGAAACCAACAATTTGAAAGATGCTACACCCGGAAAGAAGCGAGCGGTGTTCTTGACCCATTGTGGACCGGCCATTTTTAGGATGGCGAAAGCGCTCGCGAAACCGGCTGAGGTGAAATCAATGGATTGGGACAACCTCAGACCTATCCTACGGGCTCATTATGCCCCCGCCGTACCAACGTTGGTCCGGAGACACGAATTTTATCAACGGGATCAGCGGAAGGGTGAAAGTATTGCAGACTTCATCGCTGACCTTAGAAACCTGGGAGGCCTCTGTGGTTTTTCAGACCTAGAAGAAGCTATGCGAGACCGCATAGTTCTGGGATTAGATGACCACACAGTACAGAGCAAGATCATGGCAAAAGGGGACATCGATCTTGCAGATGCCATTGCAGACGCTACTGCAGCAGAGGCAACCGAGAAGTCGGCCGCTCGAATGCACCGCACCAACGCACCGCTCCGTCAATTTGCCCGTGAAGCCTCGCCTCAACTAGAAAGACACTCAGCAACAGCGCACCATGAGGACCTCGAGTCCCAATCCGAGAGTAATGAAGAAGAGGTTAACAGACTTCGGGCCGAACGAGATCAACAAACTAAAATTTCAGCGCCCATGTGCAGGTTGTGGGGGAAACCACCCGCGATCCGGTTGCAAATTCCTCAACGCAATCTGCCATTCCTGTGGGAAGAGAGGCCACATCGCACGGGTCTGCAGAAGTAAGAGGGAATCCAACACAAACAGAAAGGAGAACAACCTCCGCCAAACCACAGGGAACCTCCCTGCAAATCGGGATCGTTTGAATAACCAATGGAACAACCATGCCTACAGCAGCAAAACATCTGCTCTTCCAGCAAGACGAGAAGAGGCACACCAGACTATTATTATCGGCCACGCTTCGTCATTAGACAAACAAAAGATCCGAGTGGAAGTGGCCATCGAAAACCAACCTTGCCTGATGGAAGTCGACTCTGGATCGTCCCTCTCGATGGTTTCCTGGAAGACCCTTAAACAGCTGATCCCTGCCATCCATCGTGAAGACCTCAGGACACAGAAAATCATCCTCAGGGATTACCAAGGGAACACGATCCCAGTCGTCGGAGTGAGTGAAGTCCAAGTATCTTTTAAAAATCGTGCCGTGTCACTCCCATTAACTGTTGTCGATGGTGACCAGCCCAGTTTACTAGGCCTACAATGGTTTGCCCCACTCGGGATCGAGGTGGCTGGCATTCACCAGGCCGGAAGCGACGATTGGGAAGAGAGCATCGTCCAGGAATTCCACGACATGTTTTCGGACAACTTAGGCAAGTACAAGGGGACCCCTATATCATTTAGCCTCAATCCAGAAGTAGCCCCTATCCGCCTTAAGCCTCGTCGGGTGCCGTTCGCCCTTAAACCCAAGATCGACGAGCAACTTGATAAGTTAATAGCCCAAGGGGTGTTGGAGCCTATTGACCATGCCCGTTGGGAAACCCCAATCGTAACCCCCATCAAACCGGATGGGTCGATCAGAATTTGTGGAGACTACCGCGCCACTCTGAACCATGCACTCCAACAGAGCGCTTATCCGGTGCCGGTGGTTCAACATCTTCTCCACTCCCTGGGTGGCAGGAAGATCTTTGCAAAGTTAGACTTAGCGCAAGCGTATCAACAACTACCCGTTGATGCAGAAACCGCAGAGGCACAGACTATCATTACACACCGAGGTGCCTTTAAATGCAACAGACTCCAGTTCGGAGTGAGTGTAGCCCCCGGGATATTTCAGAGTCTAATGGAGAGACTTTTACAGGGAATAAAAGGGGTTGTACCGTACTTCGATGACATGTTAATTGCTGCCCCAAATAGAGAAGAGCTTGAAAGGTGTCTCAGATTGGTTTTACATAGATTTAAGGACGCCGGTCTCAAGGTTAAAAAAAATAAATGTCAACTATGCACTGAAAGGGTAGAGTTTCTCGGATACCTCCTCGATAAACACGGTATTCACCCTACCAAAAACAAACTCAGGGCAATCAAGAACGCCCCAAGACCTAAAAATAAGACTGATCTCCAGGCTTTCCTGGGACTTATTAACTTTTACAACATCTTCTTGTCCCAGAAGGCGACCGTAGCTAAGCCCCTACATAGACTTCTCAACAAGAAAGCCACCTGGGTCTGGGGACATCGAGAAGAACACTCTTTTCAAAAAGTGAAAGACTTATTAACATCCGATGCTGTTCTAATGCAGTACAACGAGACTTTGCCATTAAATATTACGTGTGACGCATCACCATTTGGGGTTGGAGCCATTTTGAGCCACGTGTTACCAAACGGGCATGAAGCCCCCATTGCGTACTTTTCGCGGACATTATGGAAGGCTGAACGGAACTATAGCCAACTTGACAAAGAGGCTCTTGCTATTGTATCGGCCGTGAAGCGATTCCACGAATATGTTTACGGGCACCCCTTTACTCTAATTACAGACCACAAGCCTTTACTTGGCATTTTAGCAGGTGATAAACCAACCCCGCATATATTATCGCCTAGAATGACTCACTGGTCAGAATTCCTAGCAGCCTACAACTACGTACTGCAGCATCGCCCGGGGAAAGCCATTCCCCACGCTGACGCTTTGAGCCGTTCCCCACTTCCGGAAACCGTCAGCGACCCAGCTCCAACCCTCACCACGCTGCAAATTGAAACCCTCAACTCACCGCCACTAACGGCAAGAGATATCACTGCTGGCACAAAACGAGACTCTATCCTCGCAAAAGTTCTCAGTTGGGTCGAACGCGGGTGGCCAGTCGAAGAAACCCCCGCCACTTTTGTGCCGTTCATGCACCGGCAAACGGAACTATTCTCCCAGAAGGGCTGCATCCTATGGGGAGATAGAGTCGTCGTGCCAGAGAGACTACAGCGACTCGTGTTGCAAACCCTGCATGAAGGACATCCGGGCATCGTCTGCATGAAGGCTCTCGCTCGAAGCTACGCATGGTGGCCAGGCATCGATAAACAAATTGAAGCCTGGGTAACCACGTGTAGAAACTGCCAAGAGGTCAGCAACGCCTCACCGAGAGCAACCCCCACCGAATGGGAAACTCCTCGAGGCCCGTGGTCCCGCATACACATTGATTTCGCGGGACCCACTAAAGGAAACACTTTTCTCCTAACCGTGGATGCTTACTCCAACTGGCTCGAAATCCACAAGATGAAAAGCACGACTACTGACTCCGTTATTAAAAAACTAGATAGATTATTTGCAACACACGGTTTCCCGGACGTTCTAGTTTCCAACAACGGACCCCAGTTTACTGCTCTCACCTTCGAACAATACTTGGCGGACCGGGGCATCCGCCATGCCTTAACTTCGCCGGCTCACCCTGCGGCAAATGGTAGGGTGGAACGGATGGTCCAATTCCTTAAAAAGACACTACAAAAAATGGATCCGGGGGACATCGATGCTAGATTGAACAAAATACTCTTACTACAACACATTATCCCCCACAGTGTCACCAACAAGACTCCAGCCGAACTTTTAATGGGGCGGAAGCTTCGCTCCCACCTCGACCGATTACACCCATCTTATTCGCCAGAGAAACCTTGTGGATCCAGCGGAACGTATCGCCAATTCAAGGTAGGCGACTTGGTCTACGCCAAAAACCTTTCCGGTGAACCGTTGTGGGTCCCAGCCACCGTAGTCTACCTCACTGGCCCTAGATCTTACCGCCTTAGAACGACAGATGGCAAGATATGGAAACGCCACATAGATCAACTTCGATCTCGTTTGCAACCCAATATCCGTGACCCCGGACTCCCAAACTCAAGGGGAGGGAATACCGAGGGGACGAAGGCCGTATAGGCGACGACGTAATCGAGGACAGACGGCCGCTAAACTGAGTACTCGCGCCACCTGAAGAAGGTCCGGGATCGGGGGCATCCTCCCGCAGAGGAACACCGTAGTGGAAACATGCCCGCCTGATCCAGGAATGGACTTAAGGGACCCTGATAGTGTCGAAAACAGCACCGCGGAATCAACCCCGTGCGAGCGAGCCTTGCGTTCCACGGAACCGAACTTTAAACAAAAACCGGTGGAACAGCGAAAATCAAATAGGCAGGTAAAATGACCTGCATACCTGCGTGATTACGTCACCATGGCCATCAAACGGAACCCAGGGGAGGGGTGTTGTGAACTAAAGAAATGTAATTAATAAAGATTCATTTGCCTAGCAGGATCGTAATCCTGCACTTCCTATTGGCCCATATAATGGCAAGTTATGATTAGTTCATTCCGAGCAATCTGACTGGCTGTTGGCGGGCCGCACAAAGATTCAAACGCTATAACACTATCCATTGGTTATCCGGATAGCAGCTTACTCTATAAAAGAGTGACTGCTAGCCGGGGTTTTTTGTCTCTGTTATGCTTGAGAATAAAGAGCTGAAGTTCAAGGTTTACAGTCTGGTCTCCGTTCATTAACCCATGCCTCAAACTTAACAGTAACTTTAAGACTTGTGGACTTCAACTCCAAGAATTCTGAGAGTTGAAGTCCACAAGTCTTAAAGTTGCCAAGGTTGGAGACCCCTGTGCTAAGACTTGCATCTCATAGGCCCTAGGAGGCAAGCTTTCTCTGCCTTAGAGCTCACCTAATGAAACATTCTTCCCCAGTGAGATTACTTATTTATGATTATATATATATGGATCTTTGGTTATTCGGGTTTTCTCCCGCGTAAGATTCAAAGTATCTAGGCAACGTTTGGCGAGGTCCCACTCGCCATCTTCAGGCTGGTGCTTTCGGCTTAGTGCCAGTGCAAGCAGTGTGTGACCGGAGCTGCCATCTCTATATATACAAGTGGTGGGGGATGGTGTGCTGGGCTGGTTGGCTGTGCTGCAGCCTCTTGATTGGTTGATGGAGTTGATGTTGGTATAATGGGCTGTGTAATGGCCTTTTGTTGTAGAGATATCCTGGATCTTGTGCTGTCATCTCCTGGGTCGTTAGCCTCTTGTGTTTTAACGGCTTAGGTAATGGGTTGTGTGATGGGCTTGTGAGTTCTTTTGTTGTGGTATCCTGGGTCTTGCGTTGTAATCTCCTGGGTCGTTTGTGTTTTGATCTCTTTTCCATTAGCCTCCTGTGTAGTAACAGCTTGGGTAATGGGTTGTGTGATGACCTTGTGAGATTTATTGCTGTGGTATCCTTGGTCTTGTGCTGTGATATCCTGGGTCATTTGCTGTGTTGTGACTTCTTGAGTTCTTGAGGTGTAATTTCTTGAGTTTTCTGATGTGATGTCCTGAGCGGGTGGCTGTGATGTAGCATTTTGGGTTTTTAATATGGCTTTGAGTTTGGGGTCTGGGTCTGTGTTCGTTTGGCTTCGAGTTCGTGGTGGGTGCCACATCTTCATGGTGGGGGTCAGTTCGCTTCATGTATGGTTCAGAGGAGTTTGAAGTGGGTAGTGATGCAGCTGCAGTGCGGCTTCTGGTCTGTGGTCGTGTCTCATCTTCTGTGTGGGTGTGAGTCTGATTTTTACGTGGAAGTGTGGTGGTGGCATCTTGTGTGGCCCTCATGGGTGTGGGTCTGGTGTCATTTATCATGTTGGGTACTCGTCTGTTCATGAGGGCAGGTTTCCAAATGGCTGGTAAGCGGGAGGTGTCATCTCTTTTATTCATGCTGTGTGGGCGTTTTCTATCTCTATGGCTTCTCTGATTATTCTGCTGCTGTGGTGTTCAGTTTTGGCGATAGTTCTGGTATTTTTAAAGTCAATCTCATGTCCTGTGGCTTTGAGGTGTTGGACCAGGGAAGAGGTTGGTTCTTCTTTTTGATTGAGTTCTTATGTTCTTCAACGCGTGCACTTATTCTTCTGTTAGTTTGTCCAATGTATGTGGTAGAGGCAGGCAGTGCAGGGGATTTCATATACTCCTTGGTTTTCTAACTCGATTTTGTCTTTAGGGTTTCTTAGGATGGTGGATATTTTTCTGTTTGTGCAGAATGCTGTTTTAATGTTGTGTTTTTGGAGGATCTTGCTGATTTTGTCTGTAGTGCCTTTTTATATATGGGAGGAGGGCTTTGCCGTTCTCTTGTTCTCTGTCTTGGATTTTGGTTGGGGTTTCTTTTTGGATTAGGTGGGTGATCTTCTTTCTTTGAAATCCATTGGCTGTTAGTACGTTGGTGAGAGTGTTTAGTTCGGTTTTAGGTGTTGTTCATCAGCTAAGCATTTTGTTCTGGAGATGAGTGTCTCAGCTACGGAATTGATCTGTGCTGGGTGGTGGTGTGAGAGTGCGTGTAGATAGCGGTTTGTATGTGTTTTCTTTTGGTAGATGGTGTGTCCTAGGGAGCCATTGGGTTTTTGTATACCAAGACATCTAGGAAGGGAAGTTGATTGTTAGCTTCTGTTTCCATGGTGAATTGTATTTTGGGGTGTAGGCTGTTGAGGTGTGTGAGGAAGTTGTTCAGTTTTTCTTTCCCGTGTGGCCAGATTATGAAGGTGTCATCTACGTATCTGAGCCAGAGTTTGGGTTTGTGATCATATTTTTCTAGAGCTTGTGTTTCAAAGTGTTCCATGTAGAGGTTTGCGATGACAGGTGAGAGGGTGATCCCATGGGTGCTCCTTCTATTTGTTTGTATTTTTGTCCATTGTAGGTGAAGTATGTATTGGATAGACAGTGGTTGGTCAGATCTAGGATGTGCTTGGGGGTTGTATTTGTTTTGGATGGCTGTCAAGGCTTCTTTTATTGGCACTTGGGTGAAGAGGGATATGACATCGAAGCTAACTAGTAGGTCGCTGGGTTGTAAGTTTTGTTTCTTTATGATCTCGATGAACTGGAATGAGTTTCTTACATGTGAGTTGATGGATTCTGCATAGGGCTGTAGTTGTTTGGCGAGAAATTTGGCTAGGTTTTGTAGAGGTGAGCCTATGGAGCTGACTATTGGTCTAAGTGGAGTTCCTTCTTTGTGTATCTTGGGGAGACCATAAAGCTTAGGGCATCTGGATGATTTCTCTCTGGGTATGATTCTTTGCTGGATTTCTTCACTGATGGGGAGGCTTTTATTTTGGATATGGTGGTTTTTCTAGGTAGGTGGTGGGGTCTGTCTTTAGGGGTTTGTATGTGGGGTCTAGGAGTAGGTTGGTTAACTTGGTTTGGTAGTCAGATGTGTTCATAACCACTGTCGCGTTGCCCTTGTCTGCTGGTAGGATTATTATGCTGGTGTCTTCTTTCAGGTTACGTAGTGCAGTTTGTTCTTCTTTGGATAAGTTGCTTTTGGGTGGTTTGCTAGTGCAAAGGATGTTGGTGATTTCGAGTCTGATTCTATTAGCCTCATCAGGGTTGGTTTTGGTCAGGCTGGTTTCAACTCCGCATATGATGGTTTCTGTGGGGATGTGTTTGGGAGCAACAGCAAAGTTGAATCCTTTTGAAAGGACCTTGGTTTCGGCTTCGTGAGGATCTTGTCTGAGATGTTGTGCACTGTTTGTTTCATGTGTGGCTGTGAGGGGGGAGTTGGTTTCTGGCATTGTTGTAGTTTTCTGAGTTTGTTGGTGTGTGTGTCTGTTTTGAGGGTGGTCTGTGTTTCGGCTCTCCAGACAGCGAGTTGTTTGGATTTGTCCCAAAGTAAGGGGTGAATCTTGTTGCTGAGTCTGAGGTGAAGTGTAAGAAGATCTTTGTTGATTTGGTCTAGGAGAAATCTTTTGTGTGAAGTTCATTTCTAATTAGGGCCAATTCTGTTCTTTTTAGGATGCGTTTGGTGGCTGCTGTGTTGGTGTGGAATTTCAATTGGAAGCTTGTGGGAATTAAATTTTGATCTCGGCAGTTGCATAGGAATGTGAGGTCACATAAAATGGAAGCTCTTTGGACTTCAAGTTTTTCAGCACCAGCCTGAAGATGGCGCCAGCCTGAAGATGGCGAGTGGGACCTCGCCGAAACGTTGCCTAGATACTTTGAATCTTACGCGGGAGAAAACCCGAATAACCAAAGATCCACATACAAATACCTTGCACTGGCACTAAGCCGAGAGCACCAGCCTGAAGATGGCGAGTGGGACCTCGCCGAAACGTTGCCTAGATACTTTGAATCTTACGCGGGAGAGAACCCGAATAACCAAAGATCCATATATATATATATATATATATATATATATATATATATATATATATATATATATATATTTGTTTTCTTAAGTTTTCGCGGGTACTTACATGTATGGTGTTCGGCTTGGTTCGGGTATTTTCCCACGTCATTGTAGTTGTGCTTTTAAAGTTGTAGCAACGTTTCAGCAGAATCTCATCTGCCATCATCCCCATGTAAGATTGAGAAAAGACCTGAACACGCCAAGACCTGCATACCTGTACCCGTGAAAATCTACCAAAACATACACATATTGTTTTATATATATATTTAAAACAATAAAAAACAATAGAGTTTAGCTCTATCCCTGGGAACCAATTATATTCAAAAAATGATCTTTTATTGTGGTTATGATATACTTTCTCTTCTTTGTTCAGTAGTTTGTACATTTGTAACAATGACTGTTTTATAGTTTTGATAATGTTGCTTAATTGTTGTACACCGCTCAGAGTTGCCTTGTGAGATGGGCTGTTATCTAAATTTGATAAATAAATGGATGGATAGTAAATAAATGAATAAATCTGTGATGCTGTTAGTTTTATATCACAGTTGTAATTCATTTGTAAAATGTCAAAAAGGTAGACACCATTTGTAATGTAGAGCCATTAGGACATCAAGAAATCCTGCAAAATGTCACCTGGGTTGATGGAACTATGTAAGTCATAAAATATAACAAAAGTTCTATTTCTTAGATAAAACTTCTTGCCCAAAATAGAATATTTTTCATTTTTTAGTAACATACACATGTAACATGTCCTTTCTTTTGTCATTTATGATATTCTAAGAATGAATTTTACTTTAAATTTCTCACAGGAATAACTTGCCATATAAAATATTGCATTGTGTAAATCAAAATATTTATGATGGATAAAGATAGACCTTCGATCTGTTCTTTATCTAAAGTATCAGTCTCAAGAAGCCTCTGCAGTCCAGCATTAAGAAGTCATTCAATTCATTTGCAATCTTAATGACTTTTTAAAAAGTGACTATAATGAGAATGAGGGTTGCTTGTTTGTTAACAAAGAGATGCTGTGGTTAGTCACTGGAAAGACTATCAAGCATCATAAAATTGACCTTGAAGTTTGACACTTCAAATATCTCATAAGACATGCAATGAATTCATTTAGAAGAAGTAAGAGGAGAAGGGGAGAAAACCTATAAAGTGAACATGAATTACAGTATAATGGTTCATTAGGTAGTTCACTGAATTTTTTAAAGAAAGGTAAAATATCCATAAAGATAAAATTGATTGAAATGGAAAATTATTAAACTAAAGGATGTCCTCAGACCTATTTCCAGACTGGCAGAGGCGCTTGCATTTTTTTTTTTAAATAAATGAATAATTATATGACTATAAGAGCTATCCTACAGAATTAACCCAGAGAATTTCATCCACCAACCTTCCCTAATTTGTATAGTCAGTTTCCTTGGACAGGTTGGATAGGTTTAATGTTTGTTCCCTGTTCAAAGAAGTCAAGCATGATTGGTGGACTCATAATTCCTTCAAAGAGCTGGTGGTGAGACCAGGTCCATTAGGTAGGTGCAAAAGAACAGGCAACATTTCCCTTGGCTTGAAATAGTAATGAAGCCATCAAAGCTGTATTTATATATTTAATCTTATTAGATAGCTTGTTTATTCATGTAAGGCAGAACAGTTAATAACACTTCTGGTATTTTCAGAATTACAGATTTCCCCACAGATTCTGAATTATCATGTCCATTAAATATAAAAAAATAATAATGAAGTAATGAAGTAAAAACTCTGAATTGTATGCAGTGAGATGAAATCTCTCACAATATTAAATAGGTCTTGGTGAGAGTCTTTAGTTTCTTTAAAGAGATCCTGAATGATTTCCATGCAAGCTTCTATGGCAGGGCTGTCAAACTCCTAGCTCACGGGCTGGATGTGTCATGTGCTAGCCATACCCATGCCGGTTTAGTGAAGGGGGAATAAGTCCCAATATGTCATATGACGCCGCTGTGATGATGTGAGTTTGACACCCATGTTCTATGGCATACTAAGCACATCTGATACAGTGAAAACATGCAGCAAAGTGAAGACTGGCCAGCAATGATTTCTGGTCAAGGAAAGTCTTTCTGGATAACAGAGAGAACAAGAGGCTGCCTGCCTGCACCTTAGAAAGTCTTACAGTTTTGTCATTAGGATGGCTAGGGCAGTGATGACTAATCTTTTCAGCATGTACATCCCCAAAATGCAACATGCCTGTGCGCACCGTGCATGCGCCCCCGACCCCCCCATGCATGCATGACAGAGACCCAAAGACCAGCTGGCCAGTGGGATAGAACTGAGCTGGGGTGATAGCTTGCATGCCCAGAGAGAGGACTCTGCATGCCACCTCTGGCACATGTGCCATAGGTTCACCATCAGGGGGCTAGGGGATCACAGAAGAAGTAAGTTGTTCACCCAAGCCAAAGACACTATGATTGTCCAATACTCACTTTATATCACTTTAGGATAAATTAATTTACAGTTGAAAAGAAGTCTTTGGAAACAGTGGGGCAAAGAAAAACTTTTCAGTGACTTAGCCTTCCTTCTGAATTACAGAAAATAAAATGAAGAGGAAAATAATGCTTTTAAAAGATTTCAAAATAACAGCAAAGAGATTAATCAAGATTTTGATGAAGGGAAAGGTATTAATTTGAAAGATAAAGATTATGGTGACAGTTCTTTTGGCATTAAGTAGAATTAATTAAATAAACAGATCAGAACTTCCGGGAATGTTGATTGTTTGATATTAAATGGAAAATATAATTGGTAGAAGTTACAAGATAGAAGAGAAAGATAGTATGAAACAGACTGTGTCATTACAACTCCAGAAAGACAGAATGGACTAAAGTCTTAAGAGTATAAAGAAAGTGAACAAGAAACAAAAATGAAGGCTGTATTTTACTTTAGCTTTGTAATTTATTTACTTTTAGTTTTGGACTATATATATTAAAATGGAGACCATGAGAAAAATTGAAAAACAGAGTGAAGGAAGAAAAGTTTCATTAAAACAAATAGAAAACAGAATAAATACTAGAAATACTGCAAAAAATGTTTGAAAAGATGGGAAACCAGACATCTGGTTCTGTCAGATTTATTGAAAATGAGCTAGCTGGATTTAAATTTGGAATAGGAAAAAAGTATGCAAAGATGAAAGGAGGGAAGTTAACCCCCCAATTGACGAATCTATAGTGTATCTAAAGAAAAAATAAAACAAATTAATGTGGAAATTTTAGAAAAGTAAAACATAAATAATCAACAGAAATGTAAAAGGATTAAGACAATCTGGCAATAACTAGAATTGAGAGAATAAGAATTCTGTCTGAGATTTAGAGCAGTTTCAGAGAAGCCATTAGATAAGAGAGTTCAATCTTTAACAAACTTTTTGCAAAGGGATAAGATGATATGGATGCAGAAATGGATGGATGCAGAAGCTAGCTGAAGAATTCTGAGAGTTGAAGTCCACAAGTCATAAAGTTGCTAAGGTTGGAGACCCCTGTGCTACAGGACAGAGGTCCCCAACCTGTGGGCCATAGCCCACTACCGGGACATGGCTTATTTATAATGGGGCTACATGAATGGCAGGCCAACATGTGCATGCACATGAGCACAGCCCGACTTGCATAAGCAGCACTTGCATCTCAACTCACACCAGCGCTCACACTCCTACTTGTGCAGAGTGGTGGGCACCCCACCACTCACACAAATGAAGCTATGTAAACACATGTGTGTGCACCTGTTCTTCACACAAAACCTCTTCCCACCTTCTCCTCCACACCAGGCCATCAACCCAGAAAGGTTGGGAGACGCTGCTGTAAAATGTTACTCTTGAAATACATTTCAAACAGGATTTTTTCCCCTAAATTTCTAAACCTGCAGGTAACATCACTCTCAAGTACCTGTACATATTCCTAGGGACCCCATAATTACTGATTTTCACTTTATGGTTTCATCCTTGTTACTATTTACTTCTTTTCCATAGACTTATTATTTCAATATATATTGTTGCTGTCTAAAAACTGTTTTAGTTTAGGCTTTGAATAATCTGAAACTATTCCTGAGGAGACTTGTGAAAGTAAAAAAAAAAAAAAGAAATCTTACATTAACTTGCTTTATCTTTTTCGAGCCTCGCATCTAAGCTCTATCCAACCATTTATTCTTATTTTTAGTTGTAGGAATAGTAGTGATATGCCTTCTTTCTATACCTTTCTATAGTGTGCATTCTACACCCTCAGAGCTTAATCTGTATAATTAGAAAATACAGCATTCCCAACTATTTCTCCTTCAGTGGTTTGTAAATAATGTTATCTGGAAAGATTATGATTCACCTCCCCCAAAGAAGTCGTAAATAGTTTTGTTTTGTTTTTTTAATTCCAACCATTACTTGCAGAATAGATACAGTTATAGCTGTAGCTATTATATTTTATTTTTCTTTTAATGACCCTATAATCCCTTGCATTAGGGTGGAGTTAGGGCAACTGAATGGAACTTAAGCATTTACTGTTCAATCACCCTTCCTGATGCCTAGGCGGAGTTCACAGCAGACAATAACTTATTTCACCCAGAGAGAGAAATACCTGCCACTGCCTAATGTCAAACTCAAGCCCTCTGACTATGAGATAAGAGTTCCACCTTTAGGCCACTGTGCTACTGAGCTGTACCTATTTCATTAAAGGAACTTAATTTACTACACTGGTCTAATAGAGATCCCAGTCTAGAGAAAATGACAATGCACATAAAGAGAACCAGACAATATGCATGTATATTGCTTGGTTCTCTTTATGTGCATTGTCCAGTTCTGTAAAGTTAGCATTCTGTCAAATAAAGTGCTTTTGCTTTATCTACATAAAAGCAGAAAAATGAATGTGCTTCTGAAACATTCCCTCAAGAGATACACCAGCATTGGTTTTACCTTTCCAATGTGAGCATGAAATAATAATAAAGTAATAAAAATGACATGGTGTTCTATAAAGAATAGTGCAAAGAAATAGCCAGGGGTGTTTACTCCCTTTTCTTGTTTACCAATAAAACAACAAGCAAATTTCACACCATGCCCAGATAACAATGGATGATTTCTTTGGCTGATGAGCATTTGTTATTTCTTCAGTTGTATCTCCAAAATATGGTATACTTTCACATAACACACATTTTGCAGGATTTTGTCGGAGTGATAGGAATGACCTTTAAACTGGACTTGCGGTTTGGGCTTCTTTGGTGACAGATCAAAATTGCGATTGTGTGCAGTTTTGATCTGTGCTCGCCGCTGAAGCCACCCTGTAGAGGTGGTGAAGAAGGGGGAGCCGTCAGCGGGGTTGAGGAGAGCCGCATCTCTCCTCCTTGGCTGGCCGTTACTCCCTTTCCCAAAGGCGGTTGCAGCGGTGGTCAGAAATGGCCACCTCAAAGAAGAACCTGACCGCACAAGATTGTACAGGAGAAAGTTTAAAGGAGAAAGTTTGACTGACTGGGTTGAATGGAGAACATCAATTTAAGGTACCTGGAACCTGAATTTTAAAGACTAACATTATTCTTAAAAAAAGATGTTAAGCTGTGAAAGAGAAAGGGAAAGGAAATGTAATTGGCTTTTTTTCCTCTCACGTTGACAGTTTTAGTTGACTTGGAATGTTAAGAAGAAGAGATTCGAATAAGAAATTGATACTAATCCACTTTGACATTAATAGGCTATTTCTAGCTGAAAATAAAGTGTCAAAGGGATAAAGATTCTTGGATAATTTAAAAAAATTCTTTAAAAAAAGAAAGAAAGCAGTGGAGGAAAAAAGGAAAAAAGAGGGTGGAATCTGGAAAATGGAGGAGACCACCTGGAACTTAAAAAAAAATCAATAGTGGAATTTTAACAAGGCTTGCAAAAGAGACATTGTAGCTGAAATTTTGTTACAAAGCCCCTGGAAAGAGAAAGTGAGAAAAGAAGCAAGAAACAGTTTTGGATTATTGGATGATTCCTGGAACTTTGGATGGAGGATCCTAATGAAACAAAATAAAATCAATTGGGGGTTGTTTAAATTTTTTAAAAATGGCATCACTCCTCAAAGAGTTAAAAATGAGACTTACAAAAGAACAAAAGGAAGAAGCACAAGAGGGAAAAGGATCTTTTGGCTTTGTATTTCAATTTTTAGAAATGGAGATCTTGAATTATGAAAAACAAGAAACCCTGGCAGAACAAGAAGGGCGGGACAATGAAGAAGCCATCTTTAATGACCAAGTAATTTTAAGTGGGGTAAAAAAGGGAAAGAGGGGAAAGGGAGTTAAAAACTTAAGCATTGAAGCAACAACCAAAAAAAAAGAGTAATTTGAAAAGTAATCATAATATCAGGAAGAAGCAGAAGGGAGGATCACAGAAGGGAGAATCAGATAGAAAAGGGAATAAAAAGGGGAGGGAGAAGAAGAGGGGGAAGATGGAAAGGAAAAGAAGCTACAAAGGACAGAAACAAGATATAGGGGTACAGGAAAAGCGTACAAGAATTAAAGGTATAAACCTATTTAAAAGACACAGAGACAATGGTTTACTTAAGGAGAGGATTCTGCAAGGGAGCATGGGATAGCATTGTTATATTAGAAAAGGGTTAGAGAATATGTTAGATGATTAAAGTGATAGAATTTTTTTTATTGATGTGTAGTGGAATATTTGTTTGCAAAGAGAATAAGGCTCTCAATGATTTAAAAAGAAAGTTAAAAAAAACTGAAAAGAAACATGGAAGATTTTTATCAGTTGACAAGATGAACTTGAATAAGAATAATAACTTTATTGACTACTGTTAATAACTATTGTTTGGTTTTTTATTTAAAGACAGTAATAAGTAAAATATGAAACATAGATGATTAAAATGAAAGACAACTGATATTACTAGGTAATGTTTGTTAAAAGAAATAGGAATGTAAAAGATTGTTGTGAATATTAATGGCAGAGCTGTACTTGAATAGAATAATTATTCCATTTACTATTGTTATACATATATACACAGATATATATACATATATACTTTTTCCTTTTAAGAATTTAGTGTGTATTTTTAAGAGACTGTACCAAGCAGAATTTGATTGAAAATAGGTATGTGTTATTAAATAGAGGTTAGAAAATGAATGTTATAACTGTAAAGGTGTAACTTAAATTTTTAAACAAGATTTGAGAAAAGATACAAAGGTGTTACACTCCAGTCTAGTAATTACAGGGGAAAATTTGTTTTATGAGAAAAGATAATATGAAATTGTAAACAGGACAGACGAAAGTATAAAAACATTGATTAGAAAGATTTTAAAAATTAGAAAAAGATATGTAATTGAATTAAGAAAGGAATGAGATAATTTAAAATAAGGCTATAGGAAGTAAAAAAGGGAAAAGCTATTGAAAAAATTGCAAAAATAGTTATAAGATATGGATTAGAATGTATAAGATAAATATGTATTGAGTTTATATCTGTATGGAGAAGTGATAACCCAGGGCCATGCTGTTCTCAAAAAAAGATATTTTATTTGTATTTATATGTTTTTTGAAAACTTAAATAAAACTTTTATTTAAAAAAAGGAATGACCTTTAACTTGTTAAATGTTTCCCAGAGAGAGGTCCTTCACAATGTATAGCATGCTAAAGGGAAAGAATAGAAAGAAAATTCAGAAGTCATTTTTTCACATAATAAAATTAAGTACATAGGACCTGTGTAAAAAACAATAAGTATATTAATTTATTTAGAAAAAATAAAATCCTGGTGTGGAAACGTCAAAACCTTGATTGAAGACCATAGGATGTGAAAAAGTGTTGGATGATGAGATGACGTGGGAAGTCAAGCAAACACAAGGTAAAGATTTTACTGTAGGGAAAGCAGGGCAATGCTTCAAAGAAGAAGCAGTGTGAAGATGAATGAATATCATCTATGCTAATGGAATACCAAGATGGAGGGATACATCTGTCAGAAAAGCATTGAGATTTGGAAGATGAATGTATTAAGAATAGAAGGCCTGATGATGCTTTAAATCAAGGCTGTAATGAAAAAGAATGAATGACGTTATTAATATTAGGTCAACATTCAATGACAAGTGGATGTATATGTGTTCTGTTAAGCTGATCCCATACTTTGTTTGATCAATTCAAAAATGGCAATATGCAGTATGATGTAAGGTTTCAAGGCTGTCCTTAGGTTATTTCCATGCCCAATGAGTCTCAAGCAATAATATAGATATATCATCACAGAAACTGAAAAGATTTTATTGTCTGACAAGATGAAACAGTTAACACAAGGAACCCCAGAATCAACAAATGTAAAACGTGAGTCATAACTTTCCCCAAGCTGAAAAAAATCAGCCAACTAGCAAAATTGTTTTGACTGCCTCAGCAATTCCTGAGATGTTTAACCTAAGGAGGGACATCCAAGTCCAATTTGAATTTGATTTCAGAAAAACAACAGGCAAAAGTTTATTACAGGCAAAGGATTGTGCAGATTTTGTGCATTATGCAGCTTGAGGAATGCCTTAACGAAACTCCTTGACATCCCTCAGATATTTCTTCTGAGGAGTTAAATAATCTTTGCTTTAGGTAAAACCTTGATCATATCAGCTCTAATGTTTCCTGATAAATTCATGAGGTATTGTAAACTTAGGCAAGCAAAGCACCGTACTAGGCAAATTAATGTAACTATGGCACTAATTTGTAGGTAGCCATTTTGGAATGCAACTAGAGGAAAGAGTGAAATGTCTGAAATTGGCTATAATGAGGCTGGAGAAATGAAAGCTGAACAAATAGAGAAGTTAGAAAGTAACCCTATCAAAGATCAACAGTTATATAAAGTCTACTGAAATAAATGCAAGGTTCTTTGAAGGTTTGCTAACTAATTGTTGAACAAAGGGAGGAAACCAAGCAGAGAAGATTTGCATGAACTCCTTGTGGAAAATACTGCCAATGGTCAAGAGTATACTGGAGTGAAATCTATCAGAAAGTTGTAAAAATAAGCATCTGCAAGTTAAGAAAGTTACTGGTGGACCAAACCACCAGTGTGTGCACTGCACATCTTCCTAAGTGTGAAATCCATATGGACAGAACAGGACTTGGTGCTACATAATCAAGGGGGTTAACAAAGGTCCCCACAGGATTCAGTCCTTTTGTTCCAAGGAAAAAAGCAGAGTTGTGAGGTTTTTTTATGTTTGGCGCGCTTAGAAGAAGAGGCGGAGGTAGTATAAAGCTCAAACAGACTTTATTCTTAACTTGTAACTCAGCTGCGGCTAGCCGTGGCTTGCGGCAGCAGCAGAGAGAGAGAGACAGCTGATTCCGTTTGACAGCTCCTTTTATATCAGAGCTGTCAAACAGTCCAGCCAATCAGGGACTTTCCCGGCTCCCACTTAAACAGTGGACTGGAGTGAGGACTTGCTGGCCATAACAAAGTTAGTGCAACCTTGGACATTGTATATATGCTTGCAGTATAACAATGCCTGTACAAAAGTGGTGGAGATTGTATCACATCGTCACAACCCTGCTTTCATTCTTTTCAATCCTTGACTTCCCACACCTCATAGACACAGTGTTTTAATAGAAATTGATTTTTTTAAAAAAAGAAAGATGATTGCTAACCAGCTAAATTAAAAAGTAGAATCTCAGCATATCTACAATGCACCCTTAAGCCTCTCTTGGTGGCTGAACTGTGAAGCCAGTTAAGAAAACTTGGTCTGGATGAGAGTGCTTCAGCAGTAGTGCCAGATGTTCAGCTAGAATTGACAGAACACTCTCTCTCTCTCACACACACACACACACACAAAACACACATATTCTTGAATATTTACATATGAAACATGTCTATGTAACTTAAATCTGAATAAGCAAAACATAGCATATCAAAAATGTGTTACCTGCAGGCAGAACAACCACTGTTAAATATGCTGATATATGAATGAATGAATGAATATATGAATGAATGAATGAATGAATGAATGAAAGAATGAATGAGTGAATGAATGAATGAATGAATGAATGAATGAATGAATGAATGAATGTACAAACAGAGATTAAAATTAAATGGTGCTCATTATTGACTGTATCATCTGGCAAATTTATGGTTCTCTATGTATTGATCCTTTCTTTAACAAGAAAGTTATTTTACATTACATTTACCTGTTTGTGATTTGGACTGTTCCACTTTAGCTTTCTCAGGTGTTATCACACTGCAGACTTGATTGTCTTGCTGTATTTGGAGAATAGAATCAATTAAATAAAATTGTTTCTTTTTCTGTTCTGTGCTCCATAAGAGGATAAGAATAAGTATTTAGCAGTTGTTGTGGTTCACCGGCAGCAGGTGTGGATGGCTGAGGTCTCAGAGAGTGAGGACTCAGATGAGGGGCCTGCGTGTGATGCAGGGATGGGGCCAGGAGCATTAGGGAGTGGAATGGTGCCGTTGGAGATTGTGGAGGCTGGCAGCAGTGATGAAGAGGTCCCCGAGGATCCTGTGCCCAGTGCACATGCACACAGGGCTGCTCGAAGGAAAGAGAAGCTGCAGTAGCACAGGAGACTCGGAAGTAAGGCTGCAAGGTAATGGCCCTTCCCTTAAGAGATAAAAGCTAGCTGAGAAACTGGAGTTCTTTGCAGGAAGCAAAGAAGTTTTTGCACTCAAGCCTTGTGGACATTCAGAATATCTTGATTGGTGTTTGGAGATTCTTTGTGTTTGAAATATTTCTTAGTAATTTTATCTAGTGTTCTTGGCAGCCTTGCACAACCTTGGCAAGGCTCATTCTTATCAGAGACAATTAATTTGAAACAGCCTTTTAACCGTGAAGGAAGGGAATTCATAAAGAATCATTAAAAGGTTTTGCTGTTACCTCGGTTTCGTGTTTGTTTCCTTGGAACAAGGTTTGGGTCAGAACAGCAGCGAACAACTGAAGGGCATAATCTGACCCATTAGGGATGAACAGGCCACAATGGAATAATGTTGAGGCCTGTTGGAATAATTGGTAAGGAATTTTAGTCTTTATACACTGTATATAAAGTATAATGTTTATAAATTAATATAAGTATATTTTATGCTGGAAATTACAATGTCCATTTCAAGTATAAATGTATAAATAAGTTATAAATAAATGTATAAATGTCCATTAACCATGTAATTAAAGAGACAAACCCTAAATACTAATATGATGTATAAGAATATGCCCATTCAATCACACACTACAAACATGATATCATTGCTTGCCATGATTTCAGCTGATGCATACAAGAAGAAAAGCATTGTGTCTAATGAGCAAATGGGAATGCAACATTACCAGATATAAGATGGTGGTTATTTTAATTAAATATACACCATATATTAAAATAATTCATAATAAACATCAAAAATTACTACTAGCAAAGTGAGCAAATAAAAGAGAAGGGAAAAAAGAATTATGCACAAATAATTTCTTAGTGCATTTGAGTTTATGTGTAGTGGTTAATAGTTATGTTTGTGGGAGATGGAATAAATCCCACTATAAGAGTATTTTTACTTTATAGACTGTAAACATTGAGTCATCATTCATGCACTAAGTGAAGATTTACACTGCACTTTCATGTTTCATTAACTACCAGTATATACTAGCTTATTATGAAGATACAACAATACAATTTTAGAAGAAACCATTTTACTGTATTGCCAACAATAAAGATTGATTTCTCAGCCCATTTGTTAAAAAAAAAGCAGCATGGTGTTGATGGTTCTCTTAAAACGTAAATCTTCAAAACTGTAATTAGAGAAAGAGTTATGAATTATCAACAGTTGAAAAGTCCCTATGGAAAATTTGGGCTGGTTTAATTATCCAGGCCATTGCATTCTATCTCAAAGCACTGAAGCTTTGAAATTTAAACTATAAACTTAGTATAAAGAGCAAATATTTTTCAAGTGACAATATAGTTTATACAAATTGCCATAAGTTTTTCTTGATTACACATTTGACGAACAGCAAGTCAGCACACCAAGTATGCTCATTAGTGGCACAGGCATCTCTAGTGAGTTTTAAGTGAAAATGTTGAACTTGTCATTGTGCATACATTCATTGTGCAAGCATTCCAGCTACTTGTATCATGCATATCTTTTTCAAGATATCATAAAATTAAACAACGCAATTGAAATGTACATCATTGTTGAAATGGACATTTTCCTATTGATTAAGAAAGAAGCAGAACAAATCACACTTCTGAATAACCCATATGAAAGCAATATTCCTCAGAAATAGATTGATTGTTTCATCTCTGTTTAAACAGTTATTAATTTCAATAGCAAAAGATACAATCTTCTCCACTAGAACCAATGAAATTATATTTCATTTGCAATGATTTTAATTTGTGAACAGCCATAGCAATATAAGCATTTTATTGTCTGCTTTGTTCAATAACTAAATTTCTGATTATGTAGGCTACAAATGAACTAGCTAGAATAAAATCTAAAATAATCTGTGAAAGAATGTTAAGGTGCTTGCTTCACTACTCAAATATAGAAACAAAGGACTGAGAGGGACTTTGAAGGGCTTCTAGTCCAACCCCCTCCCATCCAAATGGTTATGCATTCTATCCTTGAAAACCTGCACTAATGGAGTATCCCAAATAATTCTGGGTGGCAAACCATTCTTTTGATTAATTGTCCTCACTGTCAAGAAATTTCTCCTTAGTTCTCTCTTTGGATCTCTCTTTAACAAGCTTGTACTATAATTTTCATGGATTTCAATAATTTTCTAACTAGGGTGCAGCATGGGGGAAGGCTTGCAAGTTATCTGCCATTGATCTATATATCCAGTGAATTCTATTTAATCAAACCATTTTAAAATGTGCAATGTTAGAGCTTTGGGATACAGATCCTCTTAACCAGACCCAATACTTCCAAAAGGCAAGGTATCAGAGGTAGTATTCAGTATCAGAGGTGGTATTCAGCCAGTTCAGACCGGTTTTGGTGTACTGACAGCGGAAATTTTGAGTAGTTCAGAGAACTGGCAAATACCATCTCTAGCTGGCCCCACCCACCCACCCCTGCCGTTTCCTCTCCTATATTCCCTTGTTTTTTAGCTCAGCTGATTCATGCGACAGAGCAGATTGCTGTGCCTCAGCATTTCTCTTCACGTTCATCTTATTTTTCTTTCTAATTAGACTTTTAAACAGAGTTTTTACAAGTGGAAATGGAATAGATTTATAACAAAAATATCCTACAAATATCAATAGATTTTATTCCTTTCCTGCTGACAAAACTCTTTCTCCTTTTCACATCCCAAGAAGTAACTTTAACTTCTGTCCAAATAGCCATTCTCTCAAACCACACTCAGGTGCCATCAAGACAGCAACACAGAGATGAATTCCCTACAGTTTTGTGAAGCTGTGAACATTAATTAGACTTGCCCATTGAATGTTTTGAAATCACAATGGAAAATCAGTCGTGATATTTGTATACTATGTATGTGTTTGGCAGGAGCAGGGTGTCATGCATGCATGAAATAGTTTAGAAAGCTAAAGCTTTTTAAAAGGTATTTTTTCATTGTACCATAAAATATCAGGGTCGAAAGAAAAGTAATATTTCTGCTCCCATAATTTTAGTTTAAATAGAGATATTTTAATTTCAATATTGATTTTAATTAAGATTAATTTAATTAATTTAATTAAAGATTAATTTTAATCATTCTAATAAATGAAAGACTTGGCAGTTAAAAGATGCTCAGCTTGTCAGCTGGAAAGTTGAAAGTTTGGGTTTGAGACCTGAGCACTGCGCAATGGAATGAGCTCCTGTCACTTGCCCCAACTCCTGCCCACCTAGTAGTTCAAAAGTATCCAAATGTGAGTGGATTAATACCATGTTTCCCCAAAAATACAACCTACCCCAAAAGTAAGTGTTAGCTTGATATTTACACATATGCACAATATAAGCCCTACTCCCAAAAATAAGCCCTAATAAGTCTCTGCCCACTCTGGGGTGCAGGGGGTAGATTGAGTTGCATGGATAAAAATTAAACTAGAGTGTGGATGGAGCTGCCCTACTTACCAGGCCTCGCTTACCCTGACACCACACTTCTTCTGCAGCTGCTTGCAGCCTTTTGCCACTAACATTATTCCCTGGCCTCAGTTTTGCTGTCAAAGCCTTCAGGAAAGGCCTCTGAAGCTGAGAAACGGGCTCCGGATTTACGCATGCATTGCCCCCGGCCTCCATTTCCCCATCAGAGGTCTTTCCTGTTGCTGTTTGTATAAACGGCAACAAGCAGCTATAGAAGAAGTGGGCCAGTAGCAGGCTCCTGCTGGGCAGGGCTGTCAGTGCTGCTGCCACAAGGTGAGTCAGTGGAAGACACACACACACACACACACACACACACACACACAACACACCTGGTGCATTTTTTTGTTGCGAAAAAATATGTAAGACTGGGTCTTATTTTCAGGGAAACACGGGTAGGTACCACTTTGATGGGAAGATAATAGTGTTCCATGCATATTGGCATGCCATAAAATGATGTTGGTTACATGACCATGAAAAATGTCTTTGGACAATGCTGGCTTCCTTTGCCAAAAATCAGAGATCTATTGGACATGATTGGAAAGGGAAACCTTTTAACTTTTACCTGATAAATGAAAGAATATACCTTAAAATGAAGTCATTTGACCTGTATTTAATTCTCTAAATAATCAACGTTTGCTGCATACTTGCCAGTGATGGCAAGCCTTTTAAAAATATGACAAAAGATTTTGTTTTGTCTGTTCATTGAGGTCCAGACAGTTGTTTCCACCTCTTTATTTGATTCAAACAGGTGCCCATGACATATTCCTTACATTTTGTGGAAATCATGTGGAACCAAGTCTGAACTGCATGATGAATGAAGTAAGATTGCCACTTCCAACTTTACAATTGTCACTTGGGTGGCTAATGAGGGGTGAAGCTAAATGTTGCCATGTTTCCTTTTGCTCAATCATTATTACAAAACGTTGAAAGTTGCAATCTGCATCCCACAAACTTTAACAAAGAATTTGCCTACTAAAGCATGGGTTATGATTTTTCTTTTTGCTGCAGCTTTTTAGCACGTTACTTTTTGGGGAGGGGGGCTTGATATTTACATTTACATGGATTTCTTTGAATCTGTCACCACTACCAACTCAGATTGTTATATTTAGATCCATGATTTGAAAATCATATTGGATTCATGGCTACTGTTAGTTGGGAAGCTGGCGCTCATGGCAAGAAGGACCAAGTCTAGTTGTGTACCAGCTAGACTTGGTCCTCCTTGAAGGACCTACATGCAGTAGGAGGATAACTCATACCACCAGCAACATAACTCATGCCACCAGCACCATGCACCAGGAGTTCTGCTGTGTGCTCTATAGGAGATTGCTGAATATTATCTTTTCAACATGGATGTATCACACTATTGTGATCTGGAAAATTATATATATATATATATATATATATATATATATATATATATATATATATATATATATATATATATATATATATATATATATATATGTTTTCTTAAGTTTTGGTACTTACATGTATGGTGTTCGGCTTGGTTCGGGTATTTTCCCACGCCATTGTAGTTCTTTTAAAGTTGTAGCAACGTTTCAGCAGAATCTCATCTGCCATCATCAGGCTTTATATATATATATATAAAACAAATGTCATAACTCATTGTTCACAAAGAAACAGGGTTGCCCCTTGAGATTCTAGTCTTGTTATAGCTGGAAATGTGATGTCTTTGAGTTCAAAGGTTATCCTATTTTATTATTATTTGACTATAATTCAAAGTTTTGCAGGTCAGGGTTATATCACTCTTTGGTAAGACAACTGCACCATTGTACACAAACTGAAAACTCTTTATTTTCAGGGCAGTCCAGGAGTATTAATCTAAAGACTGAGTCCCATTCATATGCCAAATTATGCAGTGTTTGCAAGTACACGTGGTTTCACATAGTGCAACCATGATCAAATAACTGTCAGAGTGCACAGTCTAAGCTGTCATTATGATATTGAAACAAAGGTCTGTCTCTGTAATGTCTAAGGAGAACTTTTGTCAGTTCTTAATTATGCATTTGTTTGACTGCTAATGGAACTTTTGTAAACTATATTACAGAACTGGATATATTTTTAGTTGCAACAGCATCAAAAACATGGAAAGCCCTCTTATCTCTCTCTCTCTCTCTCTCTCTCTCTCTCTCTCTATCTATCTCTATATATATATATATATATATCTATCTCTCTCTATCTATCTATCTATCTTCTGCCAAAACGTTGCGACAACTTTAAAAGCACAACTATAATGACGTGGGAAAATACCCGAACAAAGCTGAATACCATACATGTAAGTACCCGCGAAAACTTAAGAAAAAACACACACACGCGCGCGCACACACACACATATATATGCATATTAATGCAAGAAAGTTTTCTGTTACACAGGGGAAAAAAATTACTTGTGAACTTATATAAAGCAAAATAAACTGAAGGCAAATGAAAAAATGTAAGTGTCAACCAGTCCATTCCTCCTGCAGAAGCTTGAGAAGTCCAGATGAGTTGCCAGAGTATCCTACATAAAAATCAGTGACAAATAAATAAATATTTGTTTATTTTACAATGTTTATTAATTTATTAGTTTTCATATCTCATCAGCCAACTCATAATCTAAAGATGCTAACTCATCTGATTTTATAAATCACTTAATCTGGTAGTTTTCAGTTTGTGTTATAAGGGGGAATATGGCATATAAGTTAAATAAAAATGTATAACTATAAATTTAAGAAGCAATTTCAATTGCTGCCACCTATTTCTGGTCACTTCTATTAAGGCAATGTTTATCATTTCTAATAGCACTGTTGAAATAGAAGAGTGGTTAAGGTCTGAACAAAGCATGATGATAATTTCCCAGATAGATGACATACCTGTTGACATAAACAGTAGTGAAGAGAAAATTGGGAGGGCACAGTAAAATTTGTCCAAGAGGAATAGTAGCCTGAAGTCTGAATTGAATACTTTGCTACTATGAAAGTATTTCAAATAGGGCATAATTTATTATAAACCAACTTAGGTACAGTACCAATATAACCTTAGTCTAATTGAAATAGATGGCCTGCAATTCCTTGCTCTTTTCTCCTCTTACAAGTTTGTGTTGAATTTCCTGCTTTCTAATCTCAGCAAGAAACAAGCTCCTATGTGAGTAAGGATAAGCAGACCCATGCTGGGGAAGAAGACTACAAAAAGAACTTGTCCATCTTCCCTCCCCTTCTTGGTTCAATATAACATGAAGCAATTCCTGTTTGCACTGCAAATTGAGCCAGAGTTTTGTTCATTCAATACTCATATCACATCCAGAGAGATGCAATCTCCTTATTGAATTTTGCAGAGAAGTCAGCATTTTCAGGTGGGATTTTGTATGAAGTATTGCAGGGATGGGATCTGACTGGTATAACTACTGGTTCGGTCGCTCTGCATCGTGAGTGCATGTGCGCACGCGTGCAAGTCGCGTGAGTTGCGCGAGTGAAATTTACGACCTGCTGAGCTGCCCGGACAGCTGAGCAGCGCTGCGTGCGGGTGTGCAGAGGTTGGAAAAGCCCTTTTTTCCTGCTTTTTCAATTGCGTTGTGTCAGGAAATAAAGGTCAGGTAAGAACCTAGGCGGGCCAGTGGGCCAAAACAGAAACAAACATAGAACCGGTTCTATGTATGCTCTTCAGAGCAACCGGTTCTATAGAAGTGGACAGAACTGGCAGAATCCTACCTCTGAAGTATTGTCAAAAGAAAAGGCCATACTCTGAAGATTTTGTCTTGCTTTCTTTGCTTGATACCTTTTCAGCATGACCTTTGGCTTAATTCACTATTTTTTCAAGCTAAACCATTATGCATAGTTGTAGGGCATGCCTAAATACACACATATCATTAGCTATATATTTAGAAACAATATATATAGTTACACATATTTAATTGCATATCCATTGTTATCTTCATAAGATATTTATTTGAAGCATTCTGACACAATTCCCCCCTTTTTCCCCTCACTTGTTTAGGTAAAGCAAAACTACTTTTCGCCCATGCTCCTTTCTTTCCTTCTTTCCTTCTTAGGTGTCATTCTCTTTACTTACAATGATTTGCATTTATTTATTTATTTATTTATCATTCATTCATTCATTCATTCATTTATTGACTCACCTGGCTCCAATCAAACTGAGTGGGTCAGGTAATACAAACCAAACAACAATATACTAGCCAGATTTAAAAAAAACAACAAACCAATGAATGAGATGGCAAAGCCAGACAACATCTATGTGCTTATATCTTACAAATATCTTACGAAATCTGGGGAGAAGAGCCAGGGGAAACTTCAATCCAGAGAACATCATGACAGTGAAGGCATGTTTCTTGGGTCCTCATAGAGGGCGTTGTTTGATCAAAGGAATCCAGAGTGTACCAAATAATGTTAGGCCTAACACATTAGGATGATACCAAATGACAGTCAGTACTCAGTAGCCATTTGTAATGACAATCTTAGAAGAAAATAAATGTGTTACTATTACTACTTATATTAGTCTTTTTTCATGGCTTTTTTTCCCATTCCTACCCCATTTAATCTACTTTCTAACGAATAAATTTTGAGGCAATCTGCAAACAGGTAGCTTACATGTAATAAATAAAATTTATTGCTTATTTTTGTTATTTAAATTACCTTTTTTTTAACCATATTTCATATTCAACTTACAGAGCTAGATATAACATTGAAAGGCAACATTGCTTTGGAATATTTGCTTTGGAAACAAGGACCATATTTACCCATAATGGAAGGAGCCAAAGTAAAAATAGGACCACAGCAAACAACACCAATTGTTAATATGCTTGCTTATTCAACACAGAAACATCAATTGTAAATTCCACCTCATGCCTGTTTACTCAGAAGTAAACAAGGCTCTCACTTGTAAAATACCAACATATGCATGATAGTCAACCATAGTACCCAAATTTTAGAAATATGTAATACCAGGGCAATATACATATGTCCATGCATACATACATGCATACATACATGCATACATATATGCATACATACATAATAAAATCTAATATAAACTAAACTTAAAGAAGAAAAAGAAAATAGAGAAGAACTAAAAAAAACTAAGCAAAAAGAAAGAAAAAAGGAAAATAGAAAAAAAATACATGGATTAAAAGATAACTTCAAACTTCATCACAAATAAATTTAATAATTTGTCATCCTCTCTAAAGTTACACAAGTTTATCTTTTCATCTCATAGCCCAGTTATTATCTATAAACAAATCCTCTTCAGTCCTGGTGTTAACAGAAAGAACAAAAAGGATTGATAGAACTAACAAAGTATCTTATAATATATGTTGATCAAATATACAAACTTTATATTCCTTCTTTTACTTCTAACAGTCTTAATCTTTACTTCATCAAATATTGTCATGGAATTCAATTTCATTTCTTCTTTGTCCAAGTGCATATAATTTGTTAAGGCTTTAACAAGTCTCTTTTGTAAATCAAGTAGGAAAAAATTATCTAGGTGAGCCTCTTGATTGTATTTGATTTGTATTTCCTTTTTTAATTGTAAAACCTCAGCCATTTTCTTTTGTAGATCCAGTGAAACATCCTTTTCTAAATCTTTCTCTTGGCCTGTCTTTTTTAAATCCTCTTTTTTCTAACACTTCTTCCATCTTTTGGACATAGTCTATTTATGGAAGCATACATTATTATTGATATTGGTGATATTGTGGCTACTGTTTTCTGATTTCATTCTTCAAACATCTCCTTTTGGTATTTTTATTGTCATAACCATCTTTTAGGCCTATATTTCTTCTGTCTATCTAAGATTTATTTATTTTTATTTATTTATTTATTTGATTTGCCAATTGTTTACAAGATAATAAGTATAAGTGTATACATAGTTGTGAATACATGAAATGGGTACATATAAGAAAAATAAAAGAAGAATAAGAGAAACAATAGGACAGGGACGGTAGGCACGTTGGTGCGCTTATGCATCGCCCTACAGACCCTCTTAGGAAAGGGTGAGGTCAATAGTAGACAGTCTAAGGTTAAAGTTTTTGGGGTTTGGGAAGAAACTACAGAGTCGGGTAGAGTATTCCAGACATTGACCACTCTATTGCTGAAGTCGTATTTCCTGCAATCAAGTTTGGTGCGGTTTACTTTGAATTTGTATCTATTGTGTGCTCTTGTGTTGTTATGGTTGAAGCTGAAGTATTCATTGACAGGTAGGACATTGCAATGTATGATTTTATATACCATGCTTAAGTCAGACCGAAGACGGCGTAATTCAAGGTTTTCTAGTTCTAGAATTTCAAGTCTGGTGGCATAAGGTATTCTACAACGAGTAGAGGAGTGGAGAACTCTTCTTGTGAAATATTTCTGGACTTTCTCAATTGTGCTAATATCAGATACGTAATGTGGGTTCCAGACTGATGAACTGTATTCGAGTATTGGTCTAGCAAATGTTTTGTATGCTCTGGTTAGTAGTGTGATATTACCAGAGAAAAAGCTACGTAGGATTAGGTTAACAACTCTTAATGCCTTTTTGGCTATGTAGTTGCAGTGGGCTCTAGCACTTAGATCATTAGAGGTGAGTATTCCAAGGTCCTTTACAGAGCTTGGGTCATCAACGAGTTCTTGACTATTCAGCTTGTATTTTATTTTCTGATTTTTTTGCCAATATGTAAGACAGAGCATTTATTTGTTGAGATTTGAAGTTGCCATTTGTTTGACCATTCTGATACATAGTCAAGATCTTTTGTAGGGTAGCAGTATTGTCTGTGGTATTGAACAGCTTTACATCATCAGCGAAGAGAACGCAATTGCTCTTAATATGATCACAGAGGTCGTTTATGTAGAGTATGAAGAGAGTTGGTCCTAGAACACTGCCTTGGGGGACACCACTATTGACAGGTACTGGATTTGATAGGACGCTCCGATTTTGACCATTTGTTGTCTGTTTGACAGGAATGCTTCTATCCAGTTATTCAGTTGTCCAGAGATACCATAGGATTTTATTTTTAGGAGTAGTTTGTCGTGCACCACTGAATCGAAGGCTTTACAGAAGTCTATGTAGATTGTGTCTATTGCTTTGCCCTGGTCGAGTTGTGTCGTCCATATGTTTTTGCAGTGTAAGAGTTGTAGATTACAGGATAGTTTTTTTCTGAAACCAAATTGTTTATTGGAGAGTAGGTTATTTGTCTCTAAGTGGAGGATGATGGATTGGTTAATAATTGATTCCATGACTTTACAGGTGACGCAGCATAAGGAGATTGGCCTGTAATTTTCAACTAGGCTTGGGTCTCCTTTTTGAAGATGGGGATGACTGTGGCTTGTGACCATAGGTTAGGCAAGGAGCTGGTCCTGAAAGATTTTTCAAAGATTATGCTTAGAGGATTGGCTATGGCAGTGGATATCTTTCTTAAGAAGTAGGCACATATTCCATCCGGTCCAATAGATAGAGATGGTTTTAGATTGCGTAGTGATTTTTCAACATTGTCTTCTGGTGAAATCGATATGTATTAGATCATTATTGTTATCTGTGGTACGGCTAGGAAATACTGGGTATGATCCATTGCTGTTTACAAATACTGAGCCGAAGAATGTGTTAAAGATGTTGGCTTTAATGGTGTCGTCGTTGCAGTCTTTACCATCAGGTCCTATCAAGGGAGGGATGGACCTTGAGTCTTTTAGTTTGTTGTTTACAAAATTGTAAAAGCACGGGTGGAATTGGTGCTTAGAAGGTTTTCCTCTTGTTTAATGTGATAATTGGTGCATTCGGTCTTTATCTGGTGGCATAAATTTTTGTATCGGTTTTTGAAATTGGCAACGTGACCAGATTTGTTTTTCCTCCAGAGTGATCTCTTTTTGGATTGAAGTTTCCTTATTGATATGGGTAATCTGCTTTTTGTTTTGTTTTGGGAGTTGTTGTTGGTACATATAGTTTGATGACTCTTTTGACTTCAAGTAAAAATATGTTGTAATGGTCTTCAACAGTATTGCATCCAGTGAATAGAGATTGCCAATCCAGGGATGAGAGATCGTTGTCTATAAGATCATAGTTGCCTTTTTGAAGTTACAATTGGGGATTACATCATTGTGGTGATTTTTGTGTGGACGTATGTTGAGACAAAATCAATCATATTGTGGTCACTACTGAAAAGGGTTCTTTAGTTTGTATTCGTAAATTAAATTCAAACTATTGCAGAAGATGAGATCGAGGCAGTTGTTTAGTCTAGTGTTGTTGGTTACTAGTTGTTCCAGTCCCAGATTTGTAATAGCATTGTAGAAGGTTGTGTGTATGATTTCAGTTGTACAATCATTTAGGGTCCAGTCAATATGAGGTAGATTGAAATCACCAAGAAAGATAAAAGGGTATGGGCAGGATGCAGCCCATGTTAGTAATGTATTTAGTTTGTTAACATGTTCGATGTCATAATCAGGTGCTCTGTAACATAGTAAGAATCGAATTGTGATATTTAAGGATAGTTCACAGATGATGGTCTCAGGAAGAGCAAGCTCCTGGGTAACTTGGATATTTTTAGATGTAAGGATTTTTTATAGAATATAGCAACACCACCTCCTCGACGATTTTCACGATCTGATCGGTAAACATGATAGTCTCTTACTGTGGTAATGGAGTCGGGAGAGATGCATTGAGCCATGTTTCACAGACAAATATAATGTCGAAGTTAGCCATATTTAGGAGGATGAGAAATTCAGGTATTTTATTCACGAGGCTTCTTGCATTGAGTAGTTTGCATTTAAGGCCGGCAGTAGTTGGAATTGAGGTAGTTGGGGGCGTGCGTGCCTAGTCTTGGGTGATGGTGGATCGGTTGAGGTAGGGTTGTGGTTGAGGGTAGAAGCTGAGTATTGGGTTGCGTGGCTTACTTTTGATACAGTCAGCATGGTAGTCAATGTACAGGTCCTTCTCTCCTTTTGTCTTTTGTCCAGTTTGTGAAATAATGATATTATTTATCCATGTTCTGTCTTCTTGGGTCATGGAACCGAAAGCAGGATCTATTTCCCACAAGAAAGTATTTGTACATTATTATTGTAAGATGAGATGAGCAGCACACAAATATAATACACTAATGTTTCACTGTTCTAATTTTATTTGGATTCTTTGTCCATTGATAAGTTTCTTGGATTAAAATCTTATTTAGTTTTTATTGTTTTTTCAGATTCTTTAAATTCTTAAGCTTAATAATTAAAGTTTTATTTCATTTAGAATTAAAAGTCAAACTCACCTTGCATTTTCAAACTTATCACTGCAAAAGTCTCTAATGGCTTAGCAGTAATTAATGAGCAATTTTGCTATTTTAATGTCCTTTAAAAATCTCCAATGTGGTTATGAGCAAGATACGTTCTTTCTCATAACCATCATGCCATCATTTCTTAGTGCTCAAACACTGGAAAACCATGGTTCTGCATCCTTCTCATAAGGAGCAGCTGTCTGGATCACATGCGGGAGATCTCTCATCCTCTCCTTATCTGGAGAGCTTTCAAGGAACTGGTGTACTCACTGAATTCTGGATATTTGCTATGGTTGTTGGCCCTGCTTTCACTGAACTTTCTTCAGTTCACATACCTCCCCCCAGAAGCCTTGGGAAGTTCATGATGTAAAAATGATTACTGTGCCCAAGTTTTACCCCTTTTATATTTTTGTGATGCTTATTAAAAGTGACAAGGTTTTGATTTCCTGGTCATGCTCATCATTTTGACATTATTGACTCCTCAAGAAAGATATCCTGGAATAGCTCATTACTATAAATAATAACTTTTGTCTCATAGTTCCCATTTTACAAAGGGGTTCTGGAGAATGTTGAACAAATAAAACAAATGCTAAAAGGAGACACCACCCCTCAAGGGCTGGAGTACATGTGAAATTTATTCATGGAAAGTGCAGAATTAAAAGAATATTTTTCAATGTAGTTTTTGTTGTTAATAAAAGCAGAATCATAAGGGAATGATCCAAGAAGGGAGACATATAGCAGGAGAATTTTGAAGCCTGAATTGCAGAAATTTAGCCCGGGGGTTGAAAATTCCCCAGGTCTTTCTTAAAGCATTCTGGCCCAGTTGCTAAGGGTGTTAAATATAATTGGCAGTGAATAAAGAATAGAATATTAGTTATCCACAGCAGAATTTTTCATTCAGAAATATTCTTTTAATGTCACCATTTTTGTTCTGCCTTCGCATTCCTCTGTGTTCGTGGTTTTCCTCTCTAATTGTTATTTTTCTGAATAATATTATTTGATGAAAACATTTTTTTCTGTCTTGTTTTTTATTTCCCTCTCGAGTTTTGAAATCACATGGCATCAGCATCTGAAACATAAAGGTACAACTGCAATCCTTTCATAATGAGTTATAAGTCCCCAGTAGAGTTATGCCAGAATCTTTTCCAAAACTGCAGATTTTGTTCAAATGAAAATTCTCAGCAAATGAGCCAAAGTTAAAATCTGGTAAAGATCAGGAATGAAGAGAATGTCATTAACTCCATTTGCAGGGCTGTTTGATAAGCCTTGTCTCAGCTCTGGGATTTGGCAGTGGTAGGGAAGTTTTTACAAGCTGGAATGAGCTGTGAGTGCAATTCTAAATTTAATTTCCATTATGTAGAATTACTCTGTCAATCACTTCTATGGAATATTACAACAAAGTCTCCAAATTCACAATGCAAGAACACTTCGTAGATTTTACTGACTGCTAATTACTTGATGTGATATGCTGCCACTTTTTAGTGCAACGATGAAAGCAATCTAATTCTCGGACTATCTAATGAGATTTCACATGCAGCCAACATATTAACAATGCTTATATAAGCATTTACATTTGGCCTTATGTTTTTGTCTGTGGGAAATACATTAACACAATATTTTTTATGTGTTGGGGAAAAAAAAATCCAGCACTATTTTAAATAATTACAATGGATTTGAGACTGTATAAGCAGCTGTATTTCAAGGTATTTGAATCCTCTTGGCATTTCAAGTTTTTTTTTATTGAAGGGATTGATAGTTAAGGAAATCTAGATATAATAAGTAAATATTTGAGACTCCATATCTCTTATAAAAACCAGAAGATTCCCTGATCAAAATGGATTTTTGCCATGTATAGCAGATATTCTCAACCAGATATTTTAGATTATAGTCAGTCTTCACTTAAGAACTGCTCTTCACTTAAGAACTGCTCTGTTTCACAACCATTTGAAGTTATTAAAGCAAGTTATGAAAAAATAACAACCACATTTATGATTGTTGCAGCATCCCCATAAGGATGTCATCAACAGCTAGGTATTTTGCAACCTGTAGGCATTTACGGTTGTCACAACTTCGCACAGTCATGTAATCACCATTTGTATACTTCTCAGTCTAATTTCGCAAGAAAAGTTAAAGGAATAGCTTATAGTAAAATTGCAGGTCACAACTCCATGCTATCTTGCTTAACCACTGTGTCACTTAGTGATGAAATTTCTGACTCAGTTGTGGCAGTTAAGGGAGGACTACCTGTGTAGCTTCTTTCCATCATTGCAATTAATAGCCAGGACTCATTGGAATTCTAAACAGAAGTATCTGGAGAAGGTTGTATCTATAGCTACCAATTAATAACAAATTTAGTAAAAAAATTATGAGGCATAGTTTGTTTTTAAAATACATAAACTGTATTTACTTTAAATAAATCTCATTTTCAAAACATTGAGAAATGCCCAAACATTTGACAGGTAAACTGTTAAAATAGCAATAGCAATAGCACTTAAACTTATATACGGCTTCACAATGCTTTACAGAAGGATGGAAGGCTGAGTCAACCTTGAGCTGCTTAGAATCAAATCCCTAGAGTGAGCAGTGAGTTGGGCTGCAGTACTGCATTGTAACCACTGTGCCACCAAGGGTCGGCGCAGCAATATAAATCTGTAACAATACTGGCTCTGCCACCTAGTCAGGGGTCTCAACAAGGGCCTACTCTTGTTGGGGAATTGGCTAACTGGTTAGAAAAGAACCCCACTCCTAGGCTGTCCACCATCTTGGGTTTGCTTAATACTTTGCCAGCCAAAACACTCCATTTTGGCCTGTGCCATGGTGCCGCAAGATTCATAATTTCAGGGGTGTTTATCGCATAACTTTGAATGTTCGCTAAGAGGACCTCGTAACCTGGGGATTACCTGTACTTAAAGTGGAGAACCATGAATTAATATTTGCATGGCACATCTACTTACGGTCTGACAAGGTTAAAATAAATACTGATTTTAAAAATAATTTTGTTAGACAGGCCATCCTAAGTTCTGGAATACAGTGAAGACTCTCCTCCAAGTATCTCTTAAAGTATCTTCACAGGGAACTTTTTTTTTCAGAAGAGAAATGATGGTGAGACAACACTGGCAGTTAGATAATATATTTTACAAAGATATTATACCTAACTCAAATCAAAAGAAGACTTGCAATCAGAAGGATGTGCTTGCTACTGACTTACATACTTACCACTTAAAGAGATAACTAACTTAGACAAGAAAAGCTATGGATTTGAATCTGTAAAACATGTAAAAATAAATTGTATTGTGTGCTAGTGTAACTCATGCTATTGCCAAGGTCTCTAAAATATTGTTGAAACTGAATACGGTGCATCACCAACTGTACAACAATCAAGAATGAAGATGTCAGACATGTGTCTGAATTAGCTCATGTCTTTTCTGGCTTGTTTATGACTGAGCCTAGAGTTTCTTTGGTAAATATGGATTGCATCATTAAATTCTTGTGACCTTGTTTTAACCTTCTTTAAAATGCTTTCATTTGCTTTTATATGTGTTTGGACTTATTTGGACTCAGGGACCAATCTGGTGGCTAAATAGAGTCTGAATGAAATGTTCCAGCTCTTCTAGAAAAAAAAAACACCTTCCCCATGTTATTGGCTGGGCATGGCCAACTCAATATCACTCACATCGATGCACACATCTCCTCGCCTGGCCTCTTGTGACTCTAGGGATGCTGCAACAGTCGTAAGTGTGTAAAATGGTCATAAGTCACTTTTTTCAGTGCCATTGTAACTTTGAATGGTCACTCCATACGAGCAAAGCACCAACAAAGGAGGGGGAAAAAAAACTCCAGAGAAGTTCC
This sequence comes from Notechis scutatus, assembly GCF_049901735.1. Lineage (NCBI taxonomy): Eukaryota > Metazoa > Chordata > Lepidosauria > Squamata > Elapidae > Notechis > Notechis scutatus. The sequence goes on along the minus strand of NC_142011.1, from coordinate 134,440,825 downwards.
AGAGATAGGAAGTCTAGTCCTGCCAAGAATGTAATAAAGGTTAATGGAGAGGCAGTTTCTGTAAACAACACCAAAATGTTTCCTTCCTGTCTTCCTTACGGGATTAGGACAGTAATTTCTTCTAACAACCGGTTCTCCAAACTGCTTAGAATGTTAACAACCGGTTCTAGTGAATAGGTGCGAACTGGTAGAATCCCACCCCTGCGTACATCCCCACCTCATGCTGCCAAATTCATTTGTTTCCAGTTAATGGAAGACTTGTTGAATCAAATGAGAGTCTCTCTAATCCAGCATTCCAAATAGACATTTTTGAGAAACAAACACAACATGGATGCAGAAGTCCTTATGTTCATTTTGGTTGAAGTTGGATAGAATTTAATTGACTTGAATTAAATAAATAAATAAATAAATAAACTGAATCCTGAACAGATGAAAAGGAAGAACAGCATATCATCAAAATTCACCCCTAATCTCAGGAGCAAATGGGTACCAATGGGGTAATGAGGGAATGCCAATTGTCTACTAAAGTCTTACAAGCCTCTTTGCTTTCTCCTGATTGTTTATCCATGGAGCATGAATAATTTGTCATATGCATAAAGCTAATTGTTTTTGTGTTTATTTTAGGAGCTCATTATAAAAGCTGCATAAGTGACACTGAACGAGGTGTTGACTCAGCATGAACTATTATGGAAAAATACACAACTCCGCATGCAATTGCCTTTTGCATGGTAGGCAGTGATGAGTAATGAGTATTGCTAATGAAGTATAGCAAAGAATCATTAAGGCAAAAGAGAGAAGGAGACAAATCCAGTTAATTGTTTTGTTTTGGTATTTCTGAAACGATCATCTCTTTTGCATCTTGGTGCTATATAGAACAAATACATCTAAAATAAATGAAGCATTTGCCATAATTTGTATTATGTGACAGGACAAACTACATGTTACATTAAACATAAAGTTTAATATACGATAACATCTTTAAAAAGAAATAACAACAATTTGCTAGGGAAAGGGAGAAGGATTCAGGATCCGGAGCCATTTTGTACTTGTTAAGTCCTTACATTCCCACATTAATAAAGAAACATTTTTATTTCTCTTGGAAGAGGAATTATGTTGTTTCCATCTACAGCTTCAACTGAAATGGGAACAACTATTGCTGAATGCTATGGTTACTAGTGAACTCCCTGCCAGGAAGTAAATATTGCTGTGTCAAGTGCGTGCCACTAATGATGTAATTGTTTATAGTGAGTATGAGGTAATAAAATGAGATATTATCTTCTCTGCTGTGGTACACTATTAGGAAAGTTTTCAGTGCTTGCAATAGCTTCTCCATAAGTCTCTGACTTTACATCTTTGTCCCCTACTAAATGATGGAGTAAATAGGAGATAGGCTTTGTCGACAACTCTATTGCAGGTCCTGCAAAATATATAGTTCATTTTGTTTTCATTTTTGTATTGATTATGCAATGCTAAACAATTTGCAATTTGTCCTTGAGATGAAACTATTTACTCTTATGCATGATGTGCTGGGTGTGATCAAGACTGTGGTGGCGCAGCGGTTAGAATACAGTATTGCAGGCTAATTTAGCTCACCGTCAGGACTTCAAATTTCACCAGCTCAAGGTTGACTCAGTTTTCCATCCTTCCAAGGTCAGGAAAATGAGGACCCAGATTGTTGGGGGAAATATGCTGACACTGTAAATCACTTAGTGAGGTAAAGCACTATGAAGTGGTATATAAGTCTAAGTCAGAGGTGTCAAACTCAAGTCATCTTGGTGGCATAACGTGATGTATCGGGACTTTTCCCCTTCACTAAACTGGGTGTGGGTGTAGCCAGCGCATGACGCATCCTGCCCAGGGGCCATGAGTTTGACAGCCCTAATCTAAGTGCTATTGCTATTGCTAAGACAAAAACTGTGACCACATGGAGCAAATTAGACTGGTTTTAGTGCCAGTCTGAAACAAAGCCAGTCTATCTGTTCCTTTGTTGTAATCTGCCAAGAGGGTGTGAAAGGGAAGTGTAATGGAAATATTGATGCCCCTTGGCAATAAAATAGGAAATGGTAGTCACTGAGTTGGTTCAAGGATTCAGAATATCTTTTGCTGCACAAATCATTGCAGCTTCGTTTGAAATAGAAGTTTTTGTTTAGGTTTGCTTTGCAAACGGAGATGAAAGGTAACAATGAGGTAACAGTTCTAGTAGCCAGAACTGTTGGAAGTTCCTAGAAAAATACACTAAAAGAAAGCAATGTTAGTGTTTAAGAGGAAAAGAGAAATAGAGGAAATGTCTAGAGCTATCTTTTCATCCCAACCATGAAATTTCATTATTAATGAAAGTTTTAGTAATATTAAGTAATAAGTTCTTATTAATGTATTTATTATAAGTTGAGATTTCAATTATGAATTAGAAAATACTTGGTTCATATTCATTTTGGGCAAATATCAGCTCTACATACTGTAAGCTATCCTTTTCATGAAAAAGTAAGAATTTACAAATAGAGCAAATGGAAAGGTAGCAGGTTAGGTTCTTATCAAAATTATGGGAAACATCAATTTCCCTTGGTTTTTTCTTCTTCTTCTTGATTTAAAAAATACTTCATGTTTACAAGTGGTATGAAGACTAAAGGTTGACCTCCATTCTCTGAAACTTAATTAGTGTGAATTCTTAGAGGAAGGTTGCATGAAGGGAATTTATCTGTGTCCTTTATCCCCTTTATATATATATATATATATATATATATATATATATATATATATATATATATATATATATATATATATATATATATATATATATATATATATATATATATATATATATATATATATATAAAAACAACTAGGTAGACTCTGGGTTAGCACAAGGCCTGTCCTACATTTGGCCCAATAATAAAGATTCATAGAAAAAAAAGCTAGGAGAGGAGAATCTTTACATTGCTTGAGATTATTATATTGGTGATTTAGAAGAAAAGAAGAAGGTAAGTTGATCATTCCCTGACACTCAAGTAAGATTCTTTACTCTCTGTGAGAACTCTGAAAACAAACCTCCATCTTTCTTAGGGAGTGATGATTCCGGAAGGGACCACTGCCCTAGTATGATCTGGAAAAAAAATAGTGCTGGGTTTAAATGACGAAAGCAAATATCATGCCATTATAACACAAGCTGTTTTTCCCCCCCTGCACATGCAGTGACACCTCATACACTCATGCCAAAAATGGTAAAGCTTGCCTAGTAATGGCCTCTGGTCATTCCTAGCATGCAAAAGTTTCTTAGTCTTAAGAAACCCATTTGAAACTTCACTTTATTATCTAACTTCTCACTCATGATTACTAGTAGCTTTGGAGATACATTTAGGAGGAACAATAAGGTCTTCCTCAGCCCTATCATTCTGTCAATGTGTGTGTAGACCGCATTGGCTTCCAACTTCCTGAAGTTAAAGAGAAGTTAAACCCTCATTCAATTTTCATCGTAGCTGAAAGGATTACTGTCCTAGTGTACCTGAAGAGCTCTGAACATGGGTGTTTGGACCCAGCTCCCCAAACATGACAAACCCTCTAACATGAACTCAAAAGATTCCTTTACTAGGAATGCTGGCAGCCCAGGCAAAAAGTTTTTCTTAAAGGCTAAAAAGTCCATCCAGCCGGAAGATGAATAGGTCTTCCACACCTATTCATCTCCACCCCCTGCCTTTTATCCCCAGAGCTATAGTCGGGCCTCGCTAGCAGCGGTAGCTCTTCCCTCTCCAGGATCTGCCCATGGCTTTCGATTGCTCTCTTCTTCTCTGCCTTCTGCGCAGCCACGTGTCAGGCACTGGACCCAGCTGTTCCTCCTCTTCCTCATCAGTCACCTCCAGACCTGCGGGCTGTTGACTCTCCATCTGAAGGCTGACGGATGGCCTAGGCTCTGCCTCTGTCGCTCTTTATGCTAGCTCCATTCCCTCTCCCCCTCAGAGATCCCAGGTTGCCCTGATGCTGACCCTGACCCAAGCCTCCTCCTTTTTTTGATTTGGCTACTGGAAGGGCCGGTGGCCAACAGGTCACAACAATGGGGAAGCACCACAGGCACAGCTTTAATTGGGTGGGGAGCAGCTTTAAGTTTGAACAGCTCAGGGCTGCCACCAAAAGGCAGACAAAGTCAAAGATTGTCAGAGACCATAAATACAGAGAATATTTATGCCCCTTCATTATGTTATATGAAAACTTCTCATCTTATAGAATCCTTGACCGAAAATGGATAAAGGGAAATAGAATTATAGTGTAGAAAGGAGAATTAATTAAAATTACTCTTCCATTTCAAGTATAAAACTCAATTTTTAAAAACAATACACTCTTCCCTACCCATCCATAATTTCAGGCACATATTTGATTACATTAATTAAATTAACTGCTTTTCTTCTTTCCCTTTCCCAATCATACATGCGCGCACACGCACAACTGCACACACATATCCTGAGAACAAAGCCCCTTCTAGCAAACTTGCTATGCATTTGCTAATGATGTTGCTGGGTCTGTGGTAAAAGTCAAATAATCCTTGTTGTGATCATGAAATGTCCACATTTCTTCACTTCATGCTCATTAAGCAGCAAACCTTCTTTCTCCTTTCCCCATAGAGCAACATCTATACAAATAGGATGCAGTTTATTATTATTAGTGAGCCTACTTCTTGTGGTATTTTTCAACACCAGCCAGAAAGGCCCATGTCTTAAGCATTCATGAAACAATCTAAAAATTAATAATGAGGGGGGGGGGGAATCCATGTCATTAAAATAGCTCTGTTAAGTCTGGCCTTAATACTCCTGCCCCAGGATACGACATGCCTTTAGACAAATACATAACATAAATCAGCACTAGAATCCTTTGATCCCAATTCCATCACATAACATGCACATTGGGCCAGGAAAAACAATTAATTTTGCTTCTCTTGCTTTACAGGGATTAATTAGTAGGAGAAGGGGGAGAAAAACTAACAGCAGGTATGGGGCCCACAATCACTACCGGAGACTTAAGCCTGAGGAATTTGAGTTGACAGTGAAAAACCTGCTTCCCACAAGGTTTTCCTATTGGTTTTCTATTGTTGCCTAGTTAACTTTAATAATAGCTAGCCAATAGAAAAGTAAAGCAGCAGGAGGTGGCAATCTCCAATGAAGCCTTCAGCCACCTCCTGCCAGCTTCTTCCTAGCATGAACAAAGTAAGGGATCACAAATAAGACGCAAACAAAGTTAAAGAACATCTCAGACAGTATGAGGTTCTCTAAAGGTTAGGCACATCTATCCAGGGACAGATATCAAAGTCTCTTTCACAAACCCATGAGTTTTGATTAAAAGATTTCTCATCTTTTTATTTTTGGGAAAAAAAAAAACACCCTTTTTATTTATTTATGTCTGAGTATTAAAAAAAAAGACTTTTATCAGAGTGACCAGAAAAAAAAAACAAAAAACCACGACATGTCACTCAAAATAATTGAAGCGTATTTTTTTATATCCCATGCAGACAACAGTGACTATAGAATCCTTTTGCAATTTAATCTATTTCCTTTAGTTGGCCAAGAGAATAGTAGTATTCTGCAATGCCTTGCTTTGTTGCTGAAACCAAAAAGCAACAGCCCACAGTAAAATAAGGAAAAGGAGAATGGTCTCGATCAATCAGGATCAGAATGTCAGATTGATGATGAAGGCATCCAATGGAGTATTTATTTTTTCTGCTTAAAAAAAATAATAACCTAAAAATTTGCCTGCGTATCAGTGATTGTGGCTTTACCCTTAACTGTATAATTTAAAAGCATAGGATTGGCTGTTCAGAGTATCAAGTTTTAAAGGACTAAAATAAACAATATATCGCGATCCTGCTCCAGATTCTCACTGATTTGTTCATTTGGAAAAATCAAAAATCACCATGTTGGAAGTCTAATTTTCCCAATAGTCATTAATCCAGCAGCAATATTGTTGTTTGCATTGTAGCTGGCTGTCATATAAGTTAAGTGTGCTGTACGTAGGGCTATCCTGGGTTTATGATCCTGTGGTTAACCCAGATGTATCTGCCAATCATCTCCTGATCCAGGATTTTGCTTTGGACATGAGATGAATGCTTGACAGAGCACTTTCCCCACTACAGACTTCTCAATAAGTAATATCATTGTTGTTATTAGTCACACAATCATGACCCCATAGACAATGTTCTTTCAGGCCTTCCTTCGGGATCTGCCCTTCTAAAGAGCAGTCAGGGTTGATCTCCTCTAGGACTGACAGGTTTGATCGCCTTGCAGTCCAAGGGACTTGCAGAAGTCTTGTCCAGCACCATAGTTCAAACGCCTCAATTCTTTGGCGCCCATCCTTCCTTATGGTCCAACTTCACAGCCATACATTGCAACTGGGAAAACCATAGCCTTGACTATACACACTTTTGTTGGCAGGGTGATGTCTCTGCTTTTTAGTATGCTGTCTAGATTTGTCATAGCTTTCCTCCCCAGGAGCAAGCATCTTTTAATTTCTTGGCTGTAGTCCCCATCTGCGGTGACCTTGGAGCTTAGGAAAATAAATCTGTCACTACGTCCATTTCTTCCCCTTCTATTTGCCAGAAATTGAGAGGGTCAGATGCCATGATCTTAGTTTTCTTAATGTTGAGTTTCAATCCAACTTTTTCACTCTTCTCCTTCACCCACATCAAAGGCCCTTTAGTTTCTCTTCACTTTCTGCCTTGCAGTTATTTGGAAATGGGCCTTCCTTGTGATGGTCTTGTATCTGGATTGATCTCTACTATGTTATTCATGAGATGCTTATTGTTATCTCTGTTCAAGACCTATCTCTTCATCCATGCAGTCTCTGTATGAATATTACATGAATCGTTTTTGTTTTGTTATTTTGTCTTTGTTCTCTCATTTTTTTTTCAATGAATACATTTTTGTACTATTTTAATTTGTTTTTATTGTTGTATTTTTATTCATCTCTACTGCCAACTGCTTTTAGAAATGATTGCATGGGAAAGGAGGGGGAGAAAAACATATTTCAGAACAAGAACAATAATAATTTTATTTATTTTGCCTGTGAGGGGGAGTATTCAAATTACTGTCATTAACTGTAACTGGCATGGTCCATTCTACCATCTCATTCCCATTTAAATTAAGCTCTCAATTCCATTATTCTCCTTGAGGAGAAAATGTGATATCAACCCAGATGTGTTCACTTATTCCATTTTGCAGAATTGCCAGTAAACTCCTGCTAGCAAATGTCTGTCAATCAGCTGTATGCCATTCTTTTGAACAAAGACACCCATCCCAGTTGCATTATAGGCATGTGATGTGTGATATAATGTCACACAGTCATTAAGTGAAAGCGAAGTGGTTCAAATCTCTTCTCACTAGGTGGTTGAGGCACGCCATCAATCATGCCGACTCAACCCTTAATCTACAAAAGAGGCTAATAATTGCGATTAGTTTTAAACTGATGATATATTTATCATATTGCACAAGTTATTTCTTTGACTATTCTTTTAAAAAAAAAAAAGCATGTTGTTGTTTATAACAGGATTATAGAAATGATGTGGTTGATGTGCTTTGAGTTTCCAAGTATAACACAGTACTGAATTTATGAAGAAATGACATTGCTTCTGGCCTATTCTCTGCCATCTGGAACATCACCCCTCTGAGATAGATCTTGCCCCCACTCTGGCCTCATTCAAAAGAACTCTGAAAACCTGGCTCTTTTCTTTGGCCTTGGGTTAAGTGGGTGGCAGGTCCCGCATGGTTGTTTTTTCTTCTGGCATTGGGTTTTCTTAAATCTTGTATGAATGTTTTTATAGTATATCACTGTAAAGAGCCATGGAGATAGCCTTGAGGAAAACACTCAGAAGCTGTTACAAAAAAAAAAAAAAAAAAAAAAGGGAAGAAGCAGTCTTTAAACCTTGGGAAATGAAATGGTGTGACAAAGAAACTTGAACTAAGTCCTCACTGACTCACTGGGGCATGAAAAGGAGGAGAGGAAAAACACAGCCAGGCTTGCAAAATATTAATCTTGTAAGGCTCCACTGTCTTTCAAGAGAGGTTAAGAATCTTAGCTTTATTAGTGAAGACAACATGCCACCCTCAAGATATTTCACTGTCTGTGGCACATTTTGCTGTGGCATTATATGCAACTACTCTAGCTATCATTGATGGCAATTACCCACGACTGGAAAACTTCATGCAGGATTTCATGCAATAAATTAGAGCCTCCTTTGATGATTTGGCTAGATGAACAACAGATCTTGGAGGAAATATTCAGAAGACATTACAAAGACAAAAGGGGTAGAAAAAAATTCTTAAGCCTTGGGACTGTATCAAAATTGTAGATCAGAAATACAGATTACTATTGCTGTCTTTGGGCTAGTTGATTTTCCCCCAAAGTTTCTATAAACAAAATTGTTCCATTTCAAAAAAAAGTTATGTACATTTTGGGGGTGTTCTTAATTTTTCTTCCCATACAGAGGAATCTCCTTGATCTGTATTTTTTTAAAAAAAGATGAAATTATGGGGCATAGGTGAAGAATCTTTGATTCTAAAACCAAAACAAAAAAATCTTCTCTTTGGTAAATTATCTTTATTTGGACAGGCACAGAGATTTAACTTGTATGGATTTTCATAAGTGGGGACAAAGCTTTCCATTTTTTTTACTATTCTTCCAAAATTAATTGCATAATGTTTTTAAAAAATATTATAAGATGATTCAGCAAAACTCCAGTAAATGGAAGTTATTTTGGATTAGAATTCTTAATGAGGGTAAAATTTTAATCCAGAGATATGTACTATTTGATTTTTTTTTTTTTTTGAGACAATAGGACAAGATATCTATCTAATATAGTTATATCCAAGCTTCAATTAAAATAACAATTAAAAAAATAAATGCTATGAGATTTGTCAACATGCAACAAACAAAAAATTTAAGCAGAGAGGACAGTAAGAAAATCTTGATTTTTTTCAGCTTGTTAACAATTGGCTTTCTGAAAAAAAAATATAAAAAGTTCATATCTCTTTCAACTTGTTAAATCAGAAAACTTTAATATTTCCACTTTTATATATTCAAAGCCTGTTTGTGCATTGCCCAGAGTTTATGGTTGTTGTGATAAGCAAAAGATTATGGAGGCCTTTAAGAAAAACTAATATTTGCATCTCACTTTTTCTCCCAGAAGATAAAGCAGCTTAGTCTATTTATTTTATTTCTTGGATTTTAAGGCTGCCTGACTCCAAAAGGACAGCTTATAATTTTTTAAAAGAATACATTTTTAAAGGAGATCTTACTTGGAGGTCTTCCTTTATTTTACCTCCAGTCAACCACACTGTGAGATAGATTTAGGTTACTGGTCCAAAGTCAGTCAGTGAAGCTTATGGCTAAAGATAAATGTGAATCTGAATTTCCCTGATCCTACTCCAATGCTATTATTATTATGCCACAATGACTCTCTCAAAGCATAATTCTCAACCAGTATCACATATTTTGGATCTTTTAAATGTTGATAAAGGATTAAATCAGAAGAGTACAAAGTACAAGCCTTCGCTGATGATTTGGTTTTTTTTTCTGGAGGAGCCTATAGAAAAAGGACATAACTTATTAGAAGAACTAGAACGATTTGGAGAAGTCGCAGGATTTAAAATTAATAGGGTAAAACGAAATTAATGTCTAAAAATTTAACAGGAGACCAGAATAAAGAACTAGAGACAATAATGGGAATACAGGTGACAAAAAAATTAAATACTTAGGAATTTGGCTTACTCCACAAAGCAAATCATTAAAAGAAAACAACTATGACAAACTTCTCCAACAATCCAAGAAAGATTTAGATTCCTGGAGTACATTACAACTTTCCTTATTGGGCAGGATTGCTCTGATTAAGATGAATATTCTGCCAAAATTTCTATATCTATTCCAGACAATTCCAATCAAATTAAATAAAAATTTTTATGGAATTAAACAAGATAACACTGAAATTTATTTGGCAGGGAAAAAGCTAGGATTAATGTAAAAGCCCTACAAGATTTGAAAAGCAGAGGAGGGTTAGGCCTGCCAAACTGGGAAGTATATTACAAGGCAACCACCCTACTATGGATAAAGGAATGGGTGAATTTAACTAACAAAAGAACACTAATATTAGAAGGCCACGATATGCAGAAAGGATGGCATGCCTTTCTGTGGGAAACTGGGAAACCCAGGCAATCATATTTCCATAGGCATCTTATCAGGGACTCTCTATTAACCAATTGGAAAAAGTACGTAAAAAACTTTATCTAAAAATACCGATTTGGCTATCTCCAATGGAAGCGATAGTACACCCTAATAATTTGGATATAACTAAAATGATTAAGTACGAAAATTTATTAGACCCACAAGGAAAATTGAAAACCCGACAAGAATTACAAGAGCGAGGATTTAAAATTGATCAGTGGGTGTACCTTCAAATTCATAGTAGATATAAACAAGATATTAAGGAATTTGGAATCTACAATAAATTACAGACTTTAGACAAAATTCTATTAGGACCGAGCAAAAAAATATATCTAAATTTTACAAACATTTATTAGAAACTGAATTAGAACAAGAAATTGTCAAAGGAAATATGATTGCGTGGAGCAGAAACGTGGGACGGAGCATTACGCTAGCAGAATGGGAAAGGATCTGGAACAGGAACATTAAGATCACGAAATCAGCAGCTTATAAAGAAAACGCATATAAAATGTTTTATAGATGGCACCTGCCCCCTTCGAGATTGGCGAAGATGCACCCCAACACGAGCCCCAATTGTTGGAAATGTCAAAGCATAGAAGGTACCTTCTTCCATTTGTGGTGGTCGTGCAAGGAAACCCAGAAGTACTGGCAAAAATTAGGCGCTGGCTAGAGGAAATAACCAAGGAACAAATAGAGTACAAACCAGAGTCCTTCCTTCTAGGAATTTTCGATAAACAAATACCCAAAAATAGAAGTATATTGTAATTCATATCTTAACTGCAGCCAGACTGGCATTTGCCCAGTGCTGGAAATTATCTTCCATTCCCTCTGAACATATGGTTATTCAGAAAATTTTACAATGCGCCGAAATGGACAAACTAACCCAAGCACTAAAAATAAAGAATACTCATCATATTACAACAATTGGAATCCTTTGTATAATTGGCTAAACCAAAGATAGATCATCTCTAGGAAAATTATGGCCGAGGGCCTCCGAAGCAGAGATAAAGAAAAGCACCGCCGATGATACTTTTGAAGAAGAAAGGATCTTACAGACAGTCACAAAATATGGTTTTATTTTAACTGTTTTCCTACTCTATCCTTCCCCTCCCTTACTCTTCCCTTTCCCCTCTCTTAGGCTTTCCTCTCTCTCCTCTTGGTCTATGCCAAGGCCTATTTTTCTTTTTGTTGTACATAATTTGTAGTTGTGTTGTTCTTTTAAAGGTAAAACTAATAAAGTATTTTTCCAAAAAAAAAAAAAAAATGTTGATAAAGCCTGTGAAATATAAATTGTAAATGCAAGTAGTCCTTGACTTACAACAGTTCAATTAGAGACTGCTCAAAGTTACAATGGCACTGAAAGAAGTGACTTAGGACCATTTTTCACAGTTACGATCTTTGCAGCATCCCCATAATCATGGGATTAAAATTCAGATGTTTGGCAACCAGCTCATGTTTATGACAGTTGCAGTGTCCCAGGGTGGGGGTGAGTCGTGTGATCCCTTTTTGTGACCTTGTGACAAGCAAAGCCAATGGGGAAGCCACATTCACTTCACAACAGTGTTACAAATTGAACAGCTGCAATGTTAAACTTAACCAATGTGGCAAGGAAAGCTGTAAGGTGGGGCAAAACTCACCAAGCAACATAAATTCTGGGCTCAGTTGTGGTTATAAGTTGAGGACTATCTGTATAGTAATAGAACAACAATAGAATTTAACGTGTGAAAGGTTGGCAGCTGTATCATAGAGAATAGCTAGGAGAGTGGAGGGGGGGGAAGCAAAGCTCACCCCTTTCCTAAGAGGCCTGGGCATGATATACACGATATACATGATATACTGGGCATGATATACACGAGCGATCCACAGGTGTGATCAAAACACCTGCGTGTTTTGTTTTGGGCGTGTTTGTGTTTTGGGCGTGCATAAGCGCACCAACGTGCCTACCATCCCTGTCCTATTGTTTCTTTTATTTATTTTTATTTTTCTTATATGTATCCATGTATTCATAGCTATGTTTTCACTTATACCTATTATCTTGTAAGCAATTGACATACATACATACATACATACATACATAAATAAATAGATAGATAGATAGATAAATAAATAAAACGGTTCAAAGCAGTCTCTGTGATGATGCAATTGGAGCTCCACATGGATTTTATGTGACATAACACAACTGAAAAACAGCTTTGATTACACTGTCATTGACACTCTCATAAATGTTTTGACCATACCCTGCAGATACCCCTGGAGCTATAAAAGATAATAACAAAACAAGCTTTAATGGTACAATAATTGTTTTCTCTTCCAGAAAATAAGACCTTGTCAATTACACTTCTTTCAAGCTAAATTTTAAAAAAATAATCCTGATTTTATTTTTCAGAAGGTTATGGGAAATATTGTTGACTTTATCTAAACGTCCTATAACTTAACTTCCTTATTCCAGTGACTGATTATCCTTTCTAGTCTTGCTTTGATGTCGGCTACAAAGCCAATGATTTATTCCTCAAGATAATTATTTTGAAAGTCAGTTGATTGGCTCTGCATGACCCTAATGTCACATGTGTTTAATATTAAAATGATTCCTCATATATTAAGAGACATAAATTATATCTAATGAATGTGACTGAGGTGGTTCAGTCTGAATAATGAGACTGCAGTTATTTTCTCTGATTCCCCAGACATTATTTGCATATTATACTTGTTGTTTAATCATTCAGTCACTTATAATAATTTGTGGTCTGCTGGACACTAATTTACTAGGGCTATTGTTAGTTACAGCACTAACAATAGCCTTTAGTAATCTTTGACAATTTGTAACCTCTTGTTTATTGTCATCACTGATGGTATTCATAGGTGTCTATATATAGATCCTAGAGTAGAATAAGAAGCAACTGACAAAATATGTCTGAAATTCATTTTCTACACTTTACATACTTGCATGCAATATTGCAATACAAATATGAAAGAAGGAAACGTGCACTGTGATGCTGCAATGAACATTTCAACATTCAGATTCATCTTGTGCTATTACAGTATTCAGACACATCTTCTGTGGACCTTTTTACTGATTTCCTTCATCCCCCCTCCCCAAGCAATTTGTGCCTTTGCAATTTGTATTCAAAATATTTAAAGTTCATTATTTGTATTTTCTAAGAGCAGTTTGATGTATTTTCTGTAATCCGAGAAAGGATTAGATTGGTATTTTTAATATTTTTTCTAGCAAGACACAAGATGGAAGAGAGAGAGAGAGAGAGAGAGAGATGATATCTATCTATCATCTATCTATCTTGGAGAAGGAAGGAAGGAAGGAAGGAAGGAAGGAAGGAAGGAAGGAAGGAAGGAAGGAAGGAAGGAAGGAAGGAAGGAAGGAAGGAAGGAAGGAGGGAGGGAGGGAGGGAAGGAAGGGAAGGAAGGGAAGGAAGGAGAAGAAATAAATCCTTTTTCTATTCTGCATCATTTATAGATTTTACATTATAAACAGAGTGTTCTTCTGGATAGCCACTTTGATTGGCTCATACCTACATATTTTTAAAATTAAGGGTGCCATATTTGAGCTACATAACCCTGACCACTAGAGGGTACAAAAGGTAAGCATATTCTGTATCTCTTTGGTGCCATCTAATTATTTGTAACAATTTTTACAGCTCAGACAGAGTATGCGGATAGGTTCTGCCTAAAGCTGTACGGTAGCAACACTGTTTCTTTATTTTGTTCTATTCGTGTCTTTCCCCGCTGCTCTAAATGGCTAGCAAGAACATCAGAACTTGAGATCAAACCAATAATCCTGCTTAAATAAAGTACAAAATCATAATTAGCACAGTCTTAATAAATTATTATTGCCAAAAAGCAAATCAATTAAAAGACACTTATTTAAAAATAAACAGCACTCATGACTTAAAAACATCCTTTTTGTCATTGGCTTAAAAGTATACAGCTAATGAAAAGAAAAGAAAAATCGAGTTGTCTAGAATGGCATCATGTGTAAAACTCAGAAAAAAGAGGAAAATGCTATCTTAGTTCTTCATTGGCAAAAGAACTAAACAAATGGATTGGCAAGAAGATTAATCTTCCATTATTCCCACAATATGCTTTTTGGCTGTAGAAAAGAAATGGCTTTTAGTTTAAGAAAAACACGGTACAATAGCACACCTATTCTTCTTTTAAAGAGACTTTGCAAAGATGAAATGAGGTTGCTATTCTTTTGATAGTATTTGTACCTTCTAGTACTTGTACCACACTTGTGTGTCATTGTTCAGTTTAGTCACTAGGTGGCATGAGACTTTATTGTTCTTATTTATTTTATTTTATTTATTTTATTTTGCTTGTCAATTGCTTACAAGATAATAGGTATAAGTAAAAACATAGTTATGAATACATGGATACATATAAGAAAAATAAAAGAAACAATTAGGACAGGGGCGGTAGGCACGTTGATGCGCTTATGCACGCCCAAAACATAAACACGCCCAAAACAAAACACGCAGGTGTTTTGATCACACCTGTGGATCGCTCGTGTATATCATGCCCAGTTTATCACACTCACATAGTAAAATTCTGAGAGAGATATTTTAAAAGTACATGGTGTTGTAAGAGGATGGGAAAAGTTAAAAATACAAAAAGAAAGTCGTTTGGAAGAAGGGTTGATTGGGAGGCATCAGACACAAAAGAAAAGAAAAAAATTACTGGTATTCTGGATGCTTTGACAATTCCAGCTTTACTGACAATGCATAATGTCACAATGTACTTTATGATGAGGAACTTTAAAAACAAAAGGAAGCCACCACATGCCACTCCTTTAATACATTAAACTGGAACCCATAGAGTGGCAGCCCTAGGCACTCATATAGCAACAGCACTTAGACTTATATACAGCTTCACAGTGCTTCACAGCCCTCTCTAAGCTGTTTACAGAATCAGCATATTGCCCCCAACAATCTGGGTCCTCATTTTACTGACCTCAGAAGGATGGAAGGCTGAGTCAACCTTGAGCCAGTCAGGATTGAACTTATATATTACAGAGACTCTATTTAATGACTGCCAAACTAAAAAAAAAACCACCTTCTTTAAGTAAAGAAAATCAAATGGGAAGCTGACATGTACAAAACCTAGTGCAAGGCTCCAGCTTTATTTCTAAAAATGTCCCTTACCCTCACATAGATCCCCTAAGCACTCCCAGAAAATAAAGCAAGTGAGTTGCTGTAGCTCAGTGCTTTGTATGAGATATTACTATAGATTTCATTTTACTCTGACCATAAAGAAATGTAGTGAAAAAAGTACCACATTCAGAAAAAGGGCAAAAAGGTTTCCTAAGCATTTCCCTAAAAAGAAATCGAAATGCATTGTTGAGATGCATTGTTGTGAATGAAAAGCTTGAGTTATTCCAGAGCCAGGAATACTAATTAACATTACTTTTTTTAGCCAATTGCACTTTTTCCTATACATATGGACTATTTAGATACTTTTCTTCCTCCACTAACAACTTCACACTTGCTATGAAGTACTGGGTGTGGGACTACTATTTTATGTGCAACTGCCCTTACAGTTAGTCCAGAAAATGCAGCTGGTGCAGACTCCAGTGCCCAGTTTGCAAAGTGGGAACCTGTCCTGTGCATACTACATCTTTCTTGAAGCATTTGCACTGGTAGCCAATTAGCTAATAATGCAGAGGTTTTGCTTCCAAAATATAAGGCTCAGATCACTTTGCAAGTAGGTTACTTAAATTTAACTCTTACAAATCTGATCTCTCACTGAGATTTTGGGGATTTATTGTGTTATGCAATTAAAACTCCAGATTATCATCCTGTGTGGTAACTGGCAAGTGAGTATAAATGTTGGTATCTGCATTTTGGAATTCTGTCTCTCTCTTTCAACTTCCAGGGAAGAAATGGTGAACTGAAGACAACTCCAATAAAAATCAGAGCCAATGACCACAGCAGAATTAAAAGTACATCATCTCTTCCTAATTCCTCTACAGACAAGGAGAGGATTTGAGATTACCCACAAGTGCTCCATTCAGTTGCTCCTTGCTAGGAGACCACAAGACAGCAATTTCTGATAGGTTTGGAGTTCTGGAGATAAGGGAATAACCAAATTTTTGCTCAAACTGTAGTAGGTTAATATACTTTCTTTTCCAATAACTTTAAAAATTGCTTGTTAACTGCTTTTTAGCTATTAGGAAACTTTGGATCAACAGATGTTACAGTACTGGGTAAGTTTCCTTATCCAGCTTCCTTTAGTCCTAAAACAAAGAAGTTTTAAATACAAGTTTAAAGATTTAAATATATATGGGGGGGGTGGTGGAACAGTAAAATGGTTATTTTAACTTTCATTTTGGAAAGTTACAAAAAGATTAAGGATCCAGATGGATTTAAAATAAGATTTTGGGATTAATTATAACATTCCTTTCCATGGGGATATGCTTTTGTTTTGAATCCTATTAAAAAAGACATAGAACACGATAGGATGAGGCTTTGAAGGTCGGATATAAAAAAAGGCGAAAGATTTATATGATCTGAAGAGAAACCCGAGGATATAAAGAGAACCAGATTACAATTAAAGGAGAAGAAAAGTTAAATTTGATCTAGTAAGAATGGAGCAAAACATTTTAACATTGGACATAGTTTTTGAACAATGGACAGGAGTTAATTTTAAAAGTGGCTGCATCTATAAGGCAGTTTAAAAGATGTTACAGAAAAGGAACAAATTTTACTGGACAAGACTGCTAGCCATCCCAGGTAACAGACAGGAAACATGACTAGATGAACTAATTATATTTTATTATAAAGCTACATTAACAGAACCTTACAAGTAGGAAGGCACAGACTTCCTGCTGTTACTTTTAACTACTTAATCCCTGAGGGAAGATCCCTCCTAAATTTCTTTCTTTGACTGTTGGGTCTTGCCTTTTTTCTTTGATCATTTCCTAGGCAGCATTTCTTCCCATCATTCTCCAAGGTCATCCACATATTATATTACAAAGCCTAAGACTGATTGTAGATTTAAAAATTTCAGGCAGCAAGAATTATATGGGAAAATATGCTTCACTGGACATACAAATGAAACTGGTTTATGTCTTGATAATTAAAAGGGATATACAAATAACATTTTAAAAGAGTAACCTGGAAAACTTTCCTATACTGTATTTACAAAAGAGACTTGTTAAAACATCGGGAAACTTTTGAGAAAGGAGAAAAAAAGAAACTAACTTCTAGGATATTAGTTGAAGGGGGAAAAGATTGTTAAAAGTAAAAGGAAAGAATGTAAAATTGATTTATTTGATCAAGAGTTAAATAGATATGCTATCTCTGGTAATTGTAATGAAGTTTTACTGACCAAGGTTGAATGATGTCTTTAAGGATTTGTTTATAAATAAAGAGATAGGATATGGAAAGATATAATTTGTTGTATTTTAAGATAAGTTACTAAATTGTTTATATTTGTTGTGGTGAAGGGGGAAATGATTTATATATTTCTTTTCCTTCTCTTTATTATTTCTTTCTTTTTTCTATTTACTTTTTTTCTCCACTTTTATTTTCATTTTTTCATTTTGTATTTGTTTTTATCTTTCTAATTGTAATGTTTAATAGCATTATTATAAAAAAGGAATACTCTCTTTTATGATATTTGGGAGGTACCTATTATTTTTCAAAGCAATTCTTGAAGCCCACATGCTTCACCAAGGCTGCTTTATATGTATATATTTGTTCTCTCTCCCTCCTGTTCTTGTCATTATGTGTTTTATATAGTATAAACCTTTTTAAGATACTCTGGCTTAGGAAGCAGTATAAAAATAGATCAATAATGTAATATTTAACTTTTATTATCATATCTGATGTCTACATGTTTTCATTGAAAGCTCATTGGAATTCAGGATGGAAAAGGACAGAGACATGATTACTGCATCATTTCATCTTATAAAATATTCTAAGGTGGACACCCTTTTGCACCAAAAAAGGACAAAGAATGAAAAAATTAATAATTTAATTAATTTGTGTCACCTTTAAGATTAATATTGTTCTGCATAGACTTTCCTAAATCAATAATCAAATAAAAAGATGATTTTTTAAGGTGAGAGAATTTATTACTACATATCACTTCCATTGTAAGTGAAAATAGAGATAGTTTAATTAAGCCATCCTAGCATGGTGTGTGTGTGTGTGTGTGTGTGTGTGTGTGTGTACACTAACTATTTATCACTAAAATTTTCAAGTCAAATGCTGAACAGGTAGTCCTTGACATAAATTAACAGGTAGACCTCGACATAAATTGGACATAAATTTATGGATATAAATTATGAGAAAATAAAGATTATGCCCTTTGCAAGAAGGCCAAAACTCTATTCATGGTATCTAAATAGTTATAATATAGAGCAGGTTACCATCTTCAAATATCCAAGGGTGGTCATCCGGGCCACTGGCTCAAGAAAATTAATAAAACTTTATTTAAAAAGAAAGAAAAACACCTGCAGCTGCCTTGGGCCAAAGACCACCAAGTGCCATCCTTATTTTTTTTTTTTTTTGCACAGAAGGAGGATACTACGTTCCTGCTGCAATTAAGCATTTTCTGGCCAAGTCGCTAGCATAGCTCCTTTACAGGATCTTGCTTGGACCCTCAGTTTCATGTTTCACACCAGTGGAAAAAGTTCAATCCAAATTTATTACAGCAATTCTCCAGATGCGACATTATGTCTCAAATGCAGTTTTGTGCTTGGAGACAGGATTGACAAAAGTCGAAGCAAGAATCTGTGTAGCATCTTTAAATCACTGGCTAAAGCTTAACTTCTTTCCACAATGTCTTGCTCCATTAATCCTCCAAGATTAATCCTCTCCTCTTCATGGATCAAGGCAATCGAGTCCAACCTTGCCAAACTAGGCTTCTCCCCAGCCTCAATACTCAAGTTGGACTACAACCAAGCAAAACAAACCTTGCAGTAAAGAGTAGAGGACATTGAGGGAAAGCTCTGTTGTTTCGGACTCCAGGTGCCATTAAATATGGTGTTTCTCCTGCCGGCTATCTTAGCCAGTTGGAGTCAGCAAACCATCAGAAAGCATTTTCGCTTGCACAGTGCCATGCATTTCCATTGGCCATCCTATACGGCAAGTATAAAAAGATACCATTGACTGAAAGACTCTGTTCCTGTGGCTCAGGAGAGGTGGAGACCGTTGGTCACATACTCTTTCGATGCTTCCTTTACAGAAAGATTTGAAAAAACATATCCTTCCAATAATTGCTAGGTATTCTGGCTGTTCTGATACTGCTTATCTTCAGTGGCTGTTTAAAGTTAAACATTCCATAACTACAGCGCAGGGGGGAAGATTCTGTGCAGCAGCACTGGGTATTCATTGGAAACACATGTCTAATTCACCATAATTATTTTATACAGCAAATGTGGCAAAGCCTTTGCACTTAGTCCTTTCCCTTTTAGTATTAAACTGACTATGGGTCTCACGGTTTGTGGATTGTTATTTTAGTATAGTTAAACCATGTGTAATTGACAGACTGGATTTTATCAAAGATTTTATCTGTTATTTATTGTTTTATTCTACATTTTTAAATTGGATATTCACTGAGTGTTTTTTATTTGTTCTGGTCTCTGGTCTATGACTGTAATAAACAGAATTGAATTGAATTGACTTTACTATTGTTCATTTAGTGACCATTCAAAGTTACAATGACACCGAAAAAAGTCACTTACGACTGGTGCTCAGATTTACAACCATTGCAGCATCCCCACCATCAGATGATCAAAATTTGGATGCTTGGCAATTGGCACATTTTTACAATGGTTGCTGTATTCTGGAGTCACATGACCACCATTTGTGATTTCCCAGCCAGCTTCTGAGAAAGTCAATGGGGAAGCCAGATTTGCTTAATAACTGCATAATTCATTTAGCAACTGCAGAGATTTGCATAACAGTTGCAGCAAAAATAGGTTGTCAAATCAGGCGAGACTCACTTAACAACTGGCTTGCTTAAGCGATGGAAATTCTGGCCATAAGTCAAGCACTACCTGCATCTATTCCATATTTAGTAGTCTCCAAAAGAACGTTTTATTACCCACTTTTCCAAAACCATAACCATGAGAATAGCTGTGGTGGTGCAGTGGTTAGAATGCAGTACTACTGGCATTCCTGATTGCCAATAGTTCGCCAGTTTGGTTCTCACTGGCTCAAGGTTGACTCAGTCTTCCAGCCTTTTGAGGTTGGGTAAAATGAGGACCCAGATTGTTAGGGGCAATAGGCTGACTCTGTAAACTGCTTAGAAAGGACTGCAAAGCACTGTGAAGCGGATATAAGTCTATGTGCTATTGCTATTCCTAATAGGTAAACTTCCTGTCTCCCATACATGAGAACCACCTAATAGTAAGGTCTTTGCCTTACCAAGATTAAGTTTTTATTTATTTAGTTGTATCCCACTTTTATTATTTGTACAAAGGGTGATAAGTATATTCAACACACCTTCCTCTCCTGTTTCACCACAACAAACCTGTGAGGTGAGTCAGATTGTGAGAGAATGATTAGCACAAAGTCACCCAACTGGCTTTCACGGCTAAAGTGAGAGTAGAACTAAGGGTCTCCCACTTTCTAGCCTTTTGCTGTAACCTTCAAAACTCACTATTGCATCCAGATTTTGACTTAGAATATATACATACAGTCTTTTCTGATAGAGATGTTTCAGTGAAAAGTCATGGTCAACCTGTCAATAACAGCATATTGGCAACACTCATCTACACAACTTCTGAGGTCCAGTTCCAATAGTTTTATAAAAATAATTAATAGCACTAAGACCAAAAAGTCACCTATTACTACTGTCTGAGACGATCACTGCAAATAGGAATAAGACAATATAACAATGCATGAAACTCCTGAGTCATATAAACAATATAGGTTGGTATGATGTGAAATCTGTTACGAACTAAGCAAACGCATTGGTTTTGAATCCTAATAGTTTTACTTCCACAGCAGGCTCGTAATCCTGCACTTCTGATTGGCCTGCAGTTAGCAGATCGTGATTGGTCGTCTTTGGCTAATCTGATTGGCTGACAGCGGGTCGCCGCCGATTGGACGCTTCCAGCGCGGCAAACTTGAATCATTGGACATTGTGACAGCAGCCAGCTCTATAAAAGGAGCTGCTGCTGCCCAAGCGTTCCATTCCTTTCTGAAGTCACTAATAAAGAGTTGAGTCACTATTCGATGCCTCGTCTCCATTCCTTGTGCCCA
This sequence comes from Notechis scutatus, assembly GCF_049901735.1. Taxonomy (NCBI): domain Eukaryota; kingdom Metazoa; phylum Chordata; class Lepidosauria; order Squamata; family Elapidae; genus Notechis; species Notechis scutatus. The sequence goes on along the minus strand of NC_142011.1, from coordinate 134,419,409 downwards.
CTCCTCCAGATCTAACAAAATCAGTAATATCAAAAGCCACCAAGACATTAAACAGGTCAACAAAGTCAACTTTCCCTTCTTCTCTTGTAGGAGATTACCAAATAGGATGGACATGGATGATTTTATCTCCAGAAGGAACCAAATCTGAAAAGGATTGGGATCATTGTTCTCTTAATGTCTGCAACTTAACAAACACCCTTTCAAGCACATTTTGCCCCCAAATGCTGTTGGCTGGTTGGCTTGTTCATTTGTTTATTTATCTATTGATTTGTTCTATTTATAAAGTTGACCAGTTCATAAATACTTTGGATGGTATACAAATTAAGTCCAATACAAAAAGATAAAATAACAGGATTTGGAATCATGCTACTCCAATTAGCACAAAGTCAAGGGATTTTATTCTCAAAGTGCCCTGCAAATGTGTTGCAGCAGATTTTTCAACTCTGAAATTTCTGGAACTTAGCAGTAATAATCAACCACCCGATACTGCTGGACAGTTACTTGAGGTCGAGAGGAGGTCACAAAGGCATCCTTCTTTGACTCCTTCACTGTTACACAGTGGACATGACTCTATGCACTAAGATTTGTGCAATCAACTTCAAAGTGAGCCTTTTACCATTTCTACTCTTGCTATTTTGGGTGTTTTTCTTTGCCCAGAGCTCTTTTCTTCCCAGAGTAAATCACGGCATAGGCTAACCTCCACATCACTAGAAAGGACAGTCAGGATACTTTTCTGCATACTAATAAATGCAGTATTATGAACTTAGTTTTTATTTCAATTGTATAAAAATAGTCAGAAAGAAATGTATATCAGAATGGACAGCAAATCAGGCATTATACCCTTATAGTATACGCTTACCTGTGGTGTATTAAGCAGACTAAGCACATGCTCAGGGCACCAGGCCAAAGAGGGCACCACAAAGTTGAGAATATGGCTTTGTTTGTACAGTATTGTCAAAGGAGGGGGTCACCAAGATTTGTCGGTGCTTAGGGCACCAGTGAGCCTTAATTCACCACAGATACTTACTTACATAAACCTTTTCTTCCAATCTCTCTTAAAGAAACATTAGCCCTTAGCCCTTAGCTCTTAGACTTATATACCGCTTCACAGTGCTCTACAGCCCTCTCTAAGGTTTACAGAGTCAGCATATTGCCCCAACAATCTGGGTCCTCATTTTACCAACCTCAGAAGGATGGAAGGCTGAGTCAACCTTAAGCCTGGTGAGATTTGAACTGCCAAATTGCTGGTAGCCGGCAATCAGAAGAAGTAGCCTACAACACTGCACTCTAACCACTGCACCACCATGGCTCATTTAATTGGATTAATGCTTACATTCATACTTGATATAACTAGGTAAGGCTATTTGGCTTAAGGGACTGTCAGAAGTATAATTTACATGGGAATGGGGTGATTGGAGATCCTGCTTCCCCACTAAAAAAAAACAATTGACAATAGTTGGGTGGGGGACCTTGGTGCATTTATTTATTAGCGTATGGCAAATACATGGACTTATAGTGTTTCAAATGTTAATGTCCAGTCCACCCAGCCATTCAAGGACAGGGTGGTCTATGTTGAAAAAAATCAGACATTGGGCTGGTCTGAGCCCTTGATGGACATTTGGACACAATGTGATGGATATTTTGTCGAGGAGCACCACAGTCACACTGAAGGGTAGAGACAAGACCCCACTTAAACAATGAGTCCCAGAAGACTCCATGTTGGGTATGGATCATATTCAGAGTTGACCAATGCTGCAAGGAAGGTCAAAATCTGGCACCTTGCTACAATTTTGACACCACAGCAAGCCACACTGAAGACCTCTGAAGGTTTGCTTATAATCTGCAGGCTGCAAATTATCCATATATATCAGAGAAAAAATGTTATTATGCTATGTGATTCCCAGAAGCAGTGGATTTTTAGTTGATTTTGTGGAAGCACTTAATTGGAAGAGAAGTTCCATATAGAGAGTATTAATCAGACTTATATATTCTAATAATATGTATAATTATATTAATATAATATATAACAATTATAAAAATTATTTAAGGGATTAGTGTCCTCTTATTGTAGCAAATGGGTTCCTATTAGCTATGCATATCATTTGCCTTTTTAAAGATAGAAGCTGTGGTATCAGAGGAGGTTTCAGAAAAGTTATTTGAGGTCAGCAGCCTAAAAGATAGTAGGCCTCTAGTGTTGTCTTCAGAGGTCTTTTATTAGAGAGATTTTAGGAAGACAAATCTAGTAACAAGTTAAGAAACATTTGCTATGGGTGAGTTGGAATTTAATTGTTCTGCTTTGAGAAAAACATTTACCACTGTGATATGAGAGCAATGGCATGTCACTATGGTCCATATTTTTCAGAAAAATGACAGAAATTCCATATGAGTCTGATATTTATTTACGGGTTATGGAGTGGTAGAAAGGACTCAAGCAGAAAAATATTCATAAACACTAGTATTTTTCCTTCTGCTTTTATTTTTTTAATAGCCCCTCCCTGCAAAAAGAATAGCTAGTAACAACCTGGTTATACTAAACAAAATACATCATTGCCAGCAGAGGTAACATTCAGCAAACACATGGATTTAAATTTATTTGTATGAAGAAATGTAGTCCAGTCATTATTAAAAACAATACATTTCTTAAGAATATTATGAAGGTGAGATTTGTCATATGGGCTTCTTGGTAAATATATACTGACAGAAAGGGGAGGGAGAAATGTAAACAGCATTAAGAAATGCATATGAAGCATAATTAACCATTAAAACAGATACTTAGTTATTATATAATAAAAGTTTCAGAAATAAGTAAATAGATAAAACTCCCCATGCATTAAATAGTCAGCCAGCTGAATTTGAGATAAAATTATTTGCACTTCAGCTGGTTATTTCTCAGGAGTTTACGAAAAAAATTATTCTAGATAACTACCTGAGAAATGAATAAAGAGAGTAGGTCCCCCACATAAGGCACACAGAGGTACAGGGAGAATCAGAGAAGAGTAGGGGGGAATCCAAGTCCAAAAACATGCTCCTAGGCCAAAGAATCCCATTGACTCAGCCACAGGATGTCAAGTTAGGCAGCTACCCCTTTAAAAAAAACACTCTCAGGCAAAGTAGAATGGTCAGCTCAGCCATTAAACAAATATTTAGAAAACCAAGGAATGTGATAAACTGGGAAAAGATCCTAAGAGGGAAGCACAGCTCTGAGAAACTATATTCATGGGCTTCCCATTGCCTTTGAAATCCCACTACATCATAGTTCCATTCTGACATTGTGAAGCACATGGTGTGTTATATCCAATGAAATTCCTGGCTGCTCTATCCAATAAGATGTACATTTAATCTGTATAAGTCTCTTGTGCCTTTCTTTGCCTCCATCGCTGCCCATAAACCAATTTATGTTTCAATAAAATTTATCCTGGCCCGCAGTTCAAATATATCTCTCATATTGTACTAAGGGGGAGCAACCAGAGGTGGTATTTAGCAGGGGAGCAACCAGAGGTGATATTTAGCAGTTCTGGAGAACCGGTAGCAGAAATTTTGAGTAGTTTGGAGAACTGGCAAATACCACCTCTGACTGGCTCTGCCCCCATCTATTCTCTGCCTCCAGAGTCCCAGCTGGGTCTTCTTTTGTTGCCCTGCACAGGAGAACGGAGCTGGAAAGCAGGTTAGTGGGGTGGGGAGGGAATGGGATTTTGCAGTAACATTTCCCCAGGAGTGGGGGGGGGGGGAATGGAGATTTTGCAGTATCCTTCCCCTGGAGTGGGGTAGGAATGGAGATTGTTAGGGATACACCCTAGCAGAATTTGCACGGCAGTCAGGCAGGCAGGCAAATATGTGAGATAAACATTTTTGTAGCTTACACTCAGTAAAACAGATACACTGTGCTAGTTAAATAGTTTATTCCAGTAAGAGTTTTATCATAATCAAACAGTCCATATATCATTCACTAGTTCAGTCCGTTCGGGGATTATTCAGTTGCAAAGTCCAGTGTCGAAAAAGAGGTTAGTAAACTTACAAATATCAGTCCAGTAATATATCTCCTCGCAGTAGAGATATAAAGAAGTCAAACCTCCTTTCTTCCTTCGACATTCAAAAACTCAGCAGCAGGGAACACGCAGTTAGCAAACCATCAATCCAGCATAGTCAGCAATCCAGCAGGTTCTCTTGCTCCCTCTTATGGCAGGTTTTACAACCGCACCCAAAATTACATGCTTTGCAGTTTAAAGTGACACACACTTAAACTTACTATCATAGTTTATATATATTATTTTACCCAAACTACGTTAGGTAACCTTGTTATTCCTAACATACTCCCCTTTTGGGTAATATAATATATATATATATATCTATTTACAACCTTAACTCATAGTCATCACAACTTTCTTTGTGTTTGACTGCACCTTGGGCTTTCGTAAATTGATCAGCAATATTTTCTTCAGTCATACAATATTCCAGTCTTATCAAACCATTTTTTACAGATTGCCTTACATTCAGATATCTAAGATCTGTATGCTTAGATCTCATTTTCACAGCAATATTTGTAGCCAACCGTATGGCTGCTTGATTGTCCTCATATACTACAATGGAATCATTAACAGTTATTCCCATATCCAATAACAACTGTTTATACAGAATTAAATCAGTACATAATAAAGATAGACATGAAAATTCTGCTTCCATTGTGGACATACTTATGTGTTGCTGTCTAATTGACCTCCAACCAATCAGTGCTTTTCCTAACAGTATAGCCGTACCTGAAGTTGATTTCCTAGTGTTTATGTCTGTTGCAAAACTTGCATCAGCATATGCACTTAAAATCAGATCATCTTTTGGCTCCAAATACAATGCATAGTGCATTGTCCTTTTAAGATATCTTAAGATACATTTTGTCGCTTGCCATTTTGTCGCTTGCCAGTGTCGTCCAGTGGGTTCAGTGTTGAATCTTGCCAATTGATTAACGCTATAGGCAATATCTGGCCTTGACCAATTACTAATGTACGATAAACTACCAATTAGCGATTGATAGATAGTCTTATCGAATTTTGGACTTTGAGCATCAGTGTGGCCAAATTCCTGACACATTGGAGTTTTTGCCGGTTTACAAAGTTCCATCTTGTATGTTTTTAGTAATTGATAAATCTTATCCTCTTGAGATATCTTATAGCCACCTTTGGTTTTATTTATTGTTAATCCTAGATACTGTTTTATCTCTCCTAATTGCTTTGATTTTATCCTCTTACCTAATAATGATATTATTTCAGTAGCTTCATTATTAGTTTTTGTAATTAAGGCAATATCATCAGTGAACAACAATAACAATGACACTGTTCCATTTGTCTCTTTCTTAAATACACATGGATCAGCTAAACCTGCTTTAAACCCTATATTGTTTAACTCCTTAACAATATATTGGTTCCATTCGTAACCAGATTGTTTTAATCCATAGAGACTCTTTTTAAGTTTCCAACAGTCATTATTTGTTTTATCATCCTTAATTCCTACAGGTTTCTTTAGGTATATAGTGTGCTGCAATGGTGCATGCAGATAGGCAGTTTCTACATCTAAGTGATTTATAATATAGTTCTTAGCTGCCCACACTAAAGCTGCTCTCAAGGTTGTTGCTTTTAGACTCGGTGCAAATACTTCATAATCACATGCAGTTTGACTAAATCCTTGAGCTACCAACCTAGCCTTATGGGTAACAGTCCCATTTTTACCTGTTTTTAATTTAAATATCCATTTACAGCCAATGAACTTTTCACCTGGAGGTAATTTAACATTTTCATAAACTTCCATTTGTTTCAATGAATTTAATTCTTTCTCCATTGCTCTATGCCAATTTTCTTGTTCCTTTGCTGGATACATTCTAAGTTCTTCAACAGTAGTTGGAACTTTACTAACTTGGCAAACTACACTTGCTTGGTACCTGTCAGGTGGTCTGGTTTCACGTGTTGAACGTCTAGGTATTACAGGGCTTACAGGTGGACTTTCATGTACTACCTGTGTTAGGGATAACATTGTTTTACCCTAACTGTTTTGGGTAAAGATAATAAAATGATGAATCATGGTTTCTCAGATAAAGTGTATGTGACTTTAAGCTAAAGGAATGTAATTAAGGGTGCAGCTGTAAAAGTACTATATAAGCAGCAAGGCACTCTCTGACTTACTGATCCCTAATTACTGGCTGGCTTATTGAAGACTGCGTTCTTGCTGGATCGGGGAGGAGAAGAAGTGTTGGATTACTTTGAAGATATTTCTCAATGGAGAGAAGATAAGTTTTGGACAGATTTATTATATGTGTACTGACACTGGCTATTCAACACGGACTTTGCAAATAGAGTATCCCTGACAAGAATTGACTGAAATTGATATATGACTAATGGACCGTTTATATGACTATGCTATAATTCTTAAATGGAATAAACTATATTTTTGATAGCACAAGCGTATCTGTATTTTTACTGCGTGTTAACTAGAAAACTTATCTCACACATTTACCTGTCTTCCTATCTGACTTCGCTGCACGTTCTGTTTAGTTTGTTTTCCTTAACACCCGTTGGGGAATCCAGGCTTAACAACCTGTTCCTGGTTATCTATTTCTTCATGTTCACCTATTTCTTCCTGTTCACCTATTTCTTCCTGTTCTGGTCCTATGTGCTCTTCCTGTACTTCCTCTTTAATTCTACTCTTCTTATTACTGATATGTTGTTTTGGTCTTTTGTAGGTTTCTATGATTACATCCTTACTTGAATCTTGCTCCAGTTTTTCCCATCCTACATGTTCAAGGAATTGTGCACTAGCACTACAGTAAACACTAGATGTACCTTTTCCCCAGAATCTGTATGATTTGTGATTAGATTCATAACCTACAAAGAATAACTTTTTAGCCCTATGCTGCCCCTTATGTCTCAGTTGTGTAGGAATATGCACCCATGCTGGTGCTCCAAATGTGTGCATGTAGCTTAGGTCAGGTTTTCTACCATGCCACCATGTGAATGGTAATTCACCTGTTGTTGTGTTAACAACATTATTTAATATATGATTACCACACATTATTGCTTCTCCCCACAAAGTTTCAGGTAATCCTGAATCCGATAACATAGTACGAGCCATTGCCTGTATTGTTTGGCCTCGTCTTTCTATAAAAGAATTATGTTGTAGCCTATATGGTGCAGACTTTTTATGTTTAACACCTGCCATCTTCAGTCTATTTTGGAATTTATTATTTATAAATTCCGTACCATTATCAGTTACAAGAGTTACTAGTTTCCTTTTAGTTTTTCTTTCTGCAAACTTCAACCAATTAAAGAAATTCTGATATGTTTCCGTTTTACTCTTCATTAAATAACAGAAACCATATCTGGAATAATGATCCATTATGCTTAATATATAACGAGCACCTCCCACACTTGGTTTTTTAGGACCTATAATATCAGCAAATACGACCTCTAGAGGTTCCTTAGTCTTAAATCCATTTATTCTATTTGCTGGTATTACCTTGCTTTTTTCTTGACTGCAAGCATTGCAGTGCAAATACTTACTGCAAGGCTTCAGTTTTATACCTTCAGACAGTTCAACCGTTTGCTTGAGCATTTTAAAATTTATATGCCCTAAATGTCTGTGTAACAAATGTATGCATTCATCATGAGGTTTAACGTTATTATACACTGTGTTAGCCACCTCTAATTGATTATCATTTAACACATACAATTCACCTTTTAAAGTTGCAGTCACTTTTTTACCTTCCTTTTCTATTATGCAGTTTTCTCCCCTAAAGGTAACTATATAACCTAGTTTAACTAAAACTCTAACCGAAAGCAAATTAAACTTAAGTTGTGGTACATATAACATTTTTACATTTTCTTTTATGCAAGAACAATGTGCAATACCTTCACCTTTTGCTTTCATTTTCCAGCCATTAGCTAACGATATCTGCTGTGAACTCGTGGACATCTTAACAATTTTTTTCTTATCTTTCATTATGCAGTGCGATGGTCCACTATCTACAACACATAAATTATTATTCACAGTTTCGTTGCTATACATGGCTAACTCTAAGCATTTTTCATCCTTTTGATGCCTTTTAGCATTCTGGCTGGCATTGTGGCATTTTCCTTTCTTGCAGAATCTAGCCAAATGTCCTTTTCCTCCACAATTAAAACATTTTCTAATTGTATAGGCTGTCGAAGATTCTTTCTCTTCTTGTGGTTGTTCCCTTCTCAGTTGATCCCTTTCAAGTCTTCTCCTGGCTTCTTCAATTAATCTGCCAGTAATGTCAGTTAATGTGAGGTTATCTTTTGGCAGTACTTCCAGTGAAGTTACATAGTCGTCATAACTCTCATCTAACGAAGACAAAATTATATAAACCTGATGCAGTTCTGTGAAGATAAGTTCTTTTTCATGCAGTTCCTGAAAAATCTTCTTCATAGTGTTTATATGAGTCAACATGTCTCCATTCTTTTGAAGATGTGTTCTGAACAGCTTCCGTGTAAGATTTATATGTGCTCCTACACTGTCTCGAACATAAATCTTCTTTAAATTCTCCTAACATTTTGTAGCTGTTTCTTCTCCACGAATATGTACTAGCTGCTGGTCACAGAGTGTCAGTCCTATTATACAGAGAGCTTGCTCATTTTTCAGTTTATATTCTTGTATTTTCTGGGCATCATCCTCATCTTCTGGATTCCAAGCATCTATCTCTGGTGGGTTTTGAATTATACTCCACAAACCTTCTCTGCGTAGAAGTAGGCTGCATTTCATAGACCATGAAACATAGTTTGTTCCATCCAGTTTGGATATTAGAGACAAACTTGGTAAATTGACTTGTGCCATCTTTTTCTGGATATTAAATTATAATTAATAAAACACAGCTGTCTGTTTACAGTATTGTGTAACTACACTAACTCTCACTTTATATAAGCCTGTTATATCCTGGTTAGTCTGACTGTGCAGCTGGGCCCATAACCAGTGTTAGGGATACACCCTAGCAGAATTTGCACGGCAGTCAGGCAGGCAGGCAAATATGTGAGATAAACATTTTTGTAGCTTACACTCAGTAAAACAGATACACTGTGCTAGTTAAATAGTTTATTCCAGTAAGAGTTTTATCATAGTCAAACAGTCCATATATCATTCACTAGTTCAGTCCGTTCGGGAATTATTCAGTTGCAAAGTCCAGTGTCGAAAAAGAGGTTAGTAAACTTACAAATATCAGTCCAGTGATATATCTCCTCGCAGTAGAGATATAAAGAAGTCAAACCTCCTTTCTTCCTTCGACGTTCAAAAATTCAGCAGCAGGGAACACGCAGTTAGCAAACCATCAATCCAGCATAGTCAGCAATCCAGCAGGTTCTCTTGCTCCCTCTTATGGCGGTTTTACAACCGCACCCAAAATTACATGCTTTGCAGTTTAAAGTGACACACACTTAAACTTACTATCATAGTTTATATATATTATTTTACCCAAACTACGTTAGGTAACCTTGTTATTCCTAACAGAGATCTTACAGTATCCTTCCCCTGCCACGCCCACCAAGCCATGCCCACAGAACCAGTAGGAAATTTTTTGGAATCTCACCACTGGAAGCAACCATGAGCAAAACAAATTCAGATTGGAATTGTTTTAGGACAAACAGATGTAGTAGACACTGTCTCATATCTTTGCCCTGGCTGGCACCTTCATTGATGAAATCAGGAAAATAGAAAATAGAGCACAAATGGGGCACCATGGTTACAAGAAAATGCCTGAGGCCAACTACATGTTTTTAAAATAAGATGCCAAAAAAGAAGTAGGGGGGGAAATGTATAAGTCTCATGGCTAACATTATTATGGCTGCAGCATAAAGGCATGCTGGCTATGGAGGCTAGACACATCTGGAGGTACCAATTTTGGAAAAGCCGATGTGGAAAATAAAGAAATTCTTAAAACTGCAGAAAGTGCAGGCCTTGCCATGGTTTATCTTAAAGTAAGAGGGAGGGAGGGAGGGAGGAAAGTTGTTAGTCCTCTTTTTAATTCAAATTAATTTAATTTGCACCTCATGTTTCCACTGTGGCAACAATAATATATATATATATATATATATATATATATATATATATATATATATATATATATATATATATATGTATATATGTATGTATGTATGTATGTATGTATGTATATGTATATGTATATGTATATGTATATGTATATGTGTGTGTATGTATGTATATATATATATATATATATATATATATATATATATATATATATATATATATATATATATATATATATATATGGATCTTTGGTTATTCGGGTTTTCTCCCGCGGGTTTTCTCTTTACGCGGGAGAAAACCCGAATAACCAAAGATCCACATACAAATACCCGCGAGAACCTCAGAAAACACACACACACACACACACACACACACACACACACACACATATATATATTGGATTCAATGCTGCCATCATAAAAAAAGTACATAGCACAGCATACATTTTATCTATTTTTTCATAGTTCAGGCATTCACTGAATGGAGAAATGTATACAGTAATGGAGAAATGCCTTTACGATCAGACAACAATCTCTGCATATGCTTATCTTGCTATACTATGGAAAAAATAGGTAGAACTATGGCAATAGGATTTTGAAAAATATAAATAAGATGAAAACATAGATAAACTAACCATTGTAAAAGTATCCGTCTTCTTTTTTTACTCTGATATAATAGCAGTCAGGAAGGGTATGTGGTGCTAGTTAACATAGAAATCTATGTTACATATATTCATCTCAATAGCACTTGGCATCTACTGGTTTCCTGCCAAACTGCATAACATCCACTGTACAGCAATTTGAGATTACCTAAATAATCCAATTTGTAGAAAAGTGGCTAAGGTTGAACAGCATAAATCCTATATTTGCCTCACTAGAAAAGGAATCTATTAATTTCTTTGTAAAGGTGAAACAGCACAGATAAGAAAGGCAGGGGTTTGAAACATTAGTTAAGGGCTGTAACTAACAACTCAATGCCTCAGGCTAGTCCATATCTGGAGAAATATATCCTGAGGTAACAATGTGTCCACAAAGGAGCTGTTTTGTCAGATTTCTACCTCCTTGCCCTCTGCTTCATGCATTTATGTTTGGACATAACCAAGTGGTAATTTTGAGTTGTTAGCATTTCTACCTGGAAGCAAAGATTTTGTCAGGAGATGTCTTCTATCTTGCTGACAAGCTCTTCACAAACAAGGTATGTCGACTCCTCTCCAACTGCTTAATGTCAACCCTTAGGGCTATGTTTATGTGGAAAGTGAATTAAAAATTGCAGTTTGTTTTCTCATGATCCTGAAATGTAGGAATCTAGTTCAAATGCACACAAGTGCCTTAAAATTAACAATAAGGAGTTTTCAGTTCATAACGGCTAATGTGTACCATTTGTACAAGTGGTGGGATTCAATTTTTTTTACTACCAGTTCTGTGGGTGTGGCTTGGTGAGTGTGGCATGGCTTGGTGGGCATGGCTTCGTGGGCATGGGCGGGGAAGGATACTGTAAAATCTCCATTCCCTCCCCACTCCTGGGGGAAGGTTACTGCAAAAACTAATTCCCTCCCTACCCCACTAACCTACTTTCCAGCTCCGTTCTCCTGTGCAGGGCAACAAAAGAAGACTCAGTAAATCGGCTGGGACTCGGGAAGCAGAGAATAGACGGGGTGGGGCCAGTCAGAGGTGGTATTTGCCAGTTTTCCGAACTACTCAAAATTTTTGATACTGGTTCTCCAGAACTGGTCAGAACCTGCTGAATACCATCTTGGATCTATACTAATATTTCACAAAATGGTTTATTTCTCAAGTCCCCTTTAGGAGGCCAAAATTCAAAGTTCTTGTTGAAAATTCTATTCACACATGTCCTACAATATGGTTTAAACTTCTCTGTAGTTTTTAACAATTTGTCATCTAGTTGCCATTAATGGGTCAAGAGGAAAGCTTCTCAGAGTGTGCCACATACAACCACAAGAAGAGAATAAATTAACATGAAGAAACTAACATCTTTTCACCTCATTGTTATAAATGGTTACATATATTCATGCAAAATTTTAATTATTATACAAGCACGTTAATTGCAATGTAACCAGAAACAATTTGGAACCATTATGTCTAAAATGTAACTAGGACTGTTTTATATTTTATCACAGTTCTTCAAAAAGTGTAGAATGTAACAAACAACTTAAAAAAAACCATAAAACAGAACACTCATTCAGCTCCTTATAGCAACAGTGCAAAACCTTTTCTGGGGCAAAAACCCAGAAATATATATTTAAAGTTTTATTAAAGTTTATTATGAGTTAAAATGCAAATAGAAATGAAAGTTAAAAAAAAACCAAAGAGAACAGGGAAAGGTGCAAAAGATAAGGAGAAAGAAAAAAAGATACTGAGTTTTTTCAGTGCAGTAGAATATAAGAAAAGTTACAAGTTCAACCTTTTCCTTTACATTTCTAATGATTTCAGGCTATTCCTATAACAACAAAATCAATCCAGTCATAAAAAGAACCAAAAAACAAATCAAAGTTTCATTTTTCCCCCTGTTTTGATCACAAAATTCAGAAGCAGTTTCCAAGTGGAAACAGAACAAGATAAATTCTTTTTTTTTTTAATTAAGATAGCCAACACCACCACCTCAATCACCTTTACTATCCATTCTTCAGTTGTAGGAATTGATCTGTCTTTCCATCTTTGTGTATACAAAATTCTCACTGCAGTCAATGTATATACCATAATAACAAAGTTGTCTCCTCCAAGCACTTAGTCCATCAGACCTGAAAAGATAGCCATATAAAAGCATTGGCTCCCAGTATAGAAGCTGGTTGAAAAATATGTTGCCATGAGTTGTGCTGCCTTGATTGCTGAACCTTGGTCTACTGCAAATATTAGTGCAGAAAATCAATATAATACATACTGTGTTTGGCTACCTATAATGTCTTTCATTCTGTTATGGGGTTGAGTTAAAGTAAAAAAGATACAAGGTGCATTTTTTTTAAAAAAACCTGAAACTCTTTCCTCATAAGAGACACAATAATTTTATGACACTGCCAGTAACTTTATTTAGTATCCCCTTTTTCCCTGAGTGCACCTCTGCAATTTGTACATTAAGAAAAAAACATTCTTTTAAAATCTAAAAGCTAAATATCTAGCAATGCAAAGCTAAAAGGAAGGTTTTACCTGAGTAAGTTTTCCAAAGGCAAGAAGAAATCATAGGAGCTAATGAAGCCTTCAAGTAATAATTGGAAAACATTTGCTTCAAATTAGACATCCCTCTAAGTACATAAAGTGCCAAATTATTAGCATCCACTATGAAATAAAGTTTGGATTTTATTAACTACCGAGCAAAAGGGACTTTTATGTTTTTTTGTTCTGGATGGTGATTCTTCAGCACCTAAAGTTGGTTTTCAAACCTACAGCCTACTAAGTTTAATAGAATTATACTGAAAATTATACTGAAAAGGTCATCATTACAGTTTAAAAATCATACTAAATAAGAACACTAAAAATCATTGAACAGCCTTCTACTAAATCATATCCTTGGTTAAGATTATCCATTGTTGACTACCTTGGCTGGTGGTAAATCTTCAGGGTCCCAGGCAAAATTTTATTTCACCTTTGCAAACTTAATCATGTGAAGAATCGAAGCTATCACATCTTCAGTATGTGAATGTTTTCTCTAGTACCTTGGGCAGCCATAAAATATATAAGAAGTTTCTTCTCTCAAATTCACTTTCTTTCTTTTTTGAACTTGTTTTTTCCTTCCAGCCTTAATTTTGTTCTATCCCACTTTCACATCAATTTGCATTGGAAAGGGGAGGAAGTTAGCACAAAAAAGTTTTTATCTTTTGCATATCTTTTTCTGATACATATTTTATCTATGTTCTTTTTCCCAAGATATGCACCATATCTGAGTTGTGAAAACTGCATCACCACATTAACAAAAGTCCAGCACTTGTGTATATATTTACAAATTGCAATTTTGATAAGTTTGCAAAAAAATGTAAATGTGATGACTTTCTCTCTCTTTAAAATATCTCTACTATCTTTAAAATACCTACGAGATTAGGAATATCATATTACCAACGTGTGGCATATTCATTATGCAATTGTAAAGGAATCTGGGGGAACATGGATTCTGTGACATGGACCTGGGCAGGACCTTGGATTATTCTATTTCTGCCAGGCCTCTTTCCCAGGATTGCTGATGGGAAAGCTTAAAGAAGGAGAAAGTCGATAAACCCAAAAACAAACAAACAAATGTGTAAAGAATTGCTTTTATGTATCTAATAATTAACTCTTATGTTGCATTCATATTTAAAACACCTTCAACTCATTGTACTGCTTGTATTTTTTCAGATCTACTTACATTTTTGGAACAATAAGATATTTGAGAAGCTTGTCATGAAGGAGATATTTTTAGCCTGTGGATCAAACCAGGATATAAAAATTTTGTATCCAAGGGGTTGCGAATATCTCAAATATCTTAAGTCCTTCCTAGGACAGCATTCAGTGCAAAGACTGACTTTCACAAAAGAGCAGCTTTCTCTGTGGAAGAACAAGAATTTTGAACATCTTCCCTGCCAAGGGGCCAGGGTTAGCTTTTGAAAAGGATCCAAAGATTCACATTTACAAAATAGGTAGACCCAGAATAAGGTAAATTTGATATTCATATTTAAAATAAATTAAAACTAAATATAGGTAGAATCTAATCCCACCAGACATCAGTTTTTGCATTTGGGGGAAAATAAATTTTGGGCTCTTAGGCACCACCATCCCTGAATTTTCTTCCTCAGGCACTCACTATGGTCAATTTTTAAAAACAAACAGCACCATTTTTAAGCATAATATTTCACCCTGAATCTCATCCTGGCATCCGTTATTGTGTTCAGGTTGGGGGAGAAAATGGCGTTCAAATTGAAAAAAAAAATATCCACCGGGCAACACAACCAGCACCACTTTTAAGCATGAAATTCCACCCCAAATCTTGGTCCATCATCAGTTTTTCCATTCAAATTGAAAAAAAGTTTGACAAGCCTCCCTTGTTACTGACCCTGTCATTACGAATTTGCTTCCCTGAGCACCTGATATGGTTGATTTTTAAAAACAGAAATCAGCACTATTTTTAAGCATGAAATTCCACCCCAAATATCATCCAGAGGTCTGTTTTTGTGTTTGGGATGAAAAAAAAAATTGCCCCCCCAACTCCTTGTGGCCCTGATCCTGGTATCAGGCACCTGATATGGTTTATTTTAAAAAACAGCAATTAGCAATATTTTTAAGTATATAATACCACACCAAATCTCATCCTGGCATCCATTTATGCATTCAAGATTTTAAAAAATGGCCTCCCAGCCCATTGCATCCATGACCATGAATCACATCCATGAATTTTCTTCCTCAGGCATCAGATATGGTTGATTAAAAAAAAAAAAAAAAAGCAAACAGCAGCACTTTTAAGCATGAAGCAGCACCATCTAAAGCACAAATCTCCTTCTGGCATCCATTTTTGCATTCGGGATCAAAACAAATTTGGCTTCCCAATCTTTCACATCTCTGACCTCAGCATCAAGAATTTTCTTCCCCAAGCACCTGAGCCGATTAATTTTTTTAAAAACAGCAAACAGCACTATACTTAATCATCAAATTCCACCTTTAATCTCATCCTGGCATCTGATTCTGTACTCAGGATAAAAAAAAAATTTGGCCTCCCAACCTTTCACATCCTTGACCTCAGCATCAGAAATTTCCATCCCTGCGTTAAAGAAATGGCTAGTTTATATTAATAGGTAAAAGTAAAACATTGAAACCAAAGGAGTCAGAAGTAATGCTTTTTTTTTCTCCCCCCCCCCCACTATCCATTTCCCCTTTTCCTTCCCTAATTTCCTTACTATTTACTTTGTATTCTCTTTGTATACATATTACATACTAATAATGAATTGAATGTCAAGAGAAATTTCTCTCCCCTGAAGATCTGATATGGTCGATTTCTAAAACAACAATCAGCACCATTTTTAAGCATGGAATTCTACCCCAAATCTCCTCCCAGCAACTGTTTATTAATTTGGGACTTTTTTTTATTTAAAAAAAAGGCCTCCTAGCCCATTGCACCTCTGATGCATAAGGAATTTTCTACCTAGGCACCTGCTGTGGTTGATTTCTAAACCAACAATCAACATCATTTTAAAGCATGAAATTCCACTCTAAATCTTGTCCTGGCTACCATTTTTGCATTTGGGATTGGAAAAAAAATTGACCTTCTAGCCCCTCACGTCCCTGACTCTGGCATCAGGAATTTTCTTCCCCGGGTGCCCGATATTGATGATTTTTAAAAATGGCCACCAGCAGCACCATTTCTAATCTCTTCCGTGTCCATTTTTGAAGAAATTTTGAAGAAATTTGGTCCATCACATGCTTGACCCTGGCATCAGGAATTTCCTTCTCCTGGCATGGCATATGGTTGAGTTTTAAAACCAGCAACCAGCACAATTTTTAAGGGTAGGCGGACATAGTTTCTCCCCCCCAGTTTGACCCTAGCATGGATGGTAAATTTGGTGTTTTGTATAGTTGGCTTGGTCTTTCAAAAATCATTTGCTGCATAGTATTTTCTGAATGGGAATCCAGTTTATGAATGTCAATATTGCATTTTATGAATGGAAACATAGTTTCCTTAGGCTAAACCAGCAGCCATTGCAGTGGAGAAAGGATGGGGAAGGCTTTCCTTTTATTGGGATTTTCTTTTTCTTTTTTGGGGAGAGATCATTCTTGGAGAGAAAATCATTTATTCTGGGGGTGGGGTGGGTATTCTCTTTACACTATTATCTCAGGAATGGGCTTCAAATAATTTAACAACTGGTTCTCTGCCCAGTTGCTGGGTGGGTGTGGCCATGTTGGGTGTGGCCTAGTTGGCTTCCTGCACCACCCGGGGAACAAAAGGGTGGGGGAGCCATTTTCGCCCTCCCCAGGCTCCATATGGGCCCTGCGCTTACCTGTGATCCAAAATGGGTTGCATGGGGAGTCCTGGGAGGGGTGGGGTGGGTGGAGTCAGCTAGGGGTCGGATTTGCCGGTTTGCTGAACTGACCATAAAATTAACAACTGGTTCACCTGAATTGGTGCAAACCAATAGCAGCCTACCCCTGTATTATCTATCTATCTATCTATCTATCTATCTATCTATCTATCTATCTATCTATCTATCTATCTATCTATCTATCTATCATCTATATATCTATTTACCTATCTATCTGTGATGACCTGGGATGTGGCACAAAGGCAACACAGTCAGATAATCAATAAGAATCCCTTTATTAGCTCCAAATTTGCCCCCAATGTCCAGGTTACCTTCTGGCTGGAGAAAAACCCGCCCAGGAACAGCCATTGACTACAATGAATCAAGTCCAAAACATGGTCAACACAGACTGTAATTATAAGTCCACTCAAGCCAAAATGAGGTAATTAGTTTGGCAGGGCAGGAGCAAGAATTCCAGACTTGCAGACACAGCAAAACTCACATGGTTGGGAAGATGCCAGGAGCACAGATAAGCAAAGACAACACAGGATAAAGTCATGTTTAATCCCACAGCTGCCACAGTCAGCATTCAGTTCTTTTAAACTTCCATTCCCAGGTGTGGCTAATGAAGGGAATCAGGGCCCTTTCCTCCCTGTAAGCCATGCAGCCCACATTGCTCTCTTCTCCATTTCTCCCTGCATGCCCTAGGATGAAGAGAGGGGTGAGCCTGGATCTTCCTGTTAAATTTTAAATTTTCCATCTTTGTTTTTATTTTTCTTTATAATTGTTTCAAAGTCTGTTTTGATTAAGACTCTTCTTTTCGATTTGAGTTTTATTTTTATTTTTTTAAAAAAAGAAATGATTCCATTTTCTCTTTCTGTTTCTCTTATTGGACACCAGAGGGGGGAGTGAAAGTGAAGGGGAAAAAAGTAGCACTGCCATCTAGAGGTTTGGGCATATTGTTTCTTTCTTTCTCAGTTTGTTTATGTACTTGTGTTATACCCAAGGACTCTGAGCTTTGTACTGGAAAAGATAGTGGGATGAGCCTGGTAGATTTTTTGTACAGGTGCCCATCTATGAAACTAAATACGTAGAGGTTCAAGCTGAATTGAAAGAAAGAAGATTGAAGTGACCTTGAAAATACTGGAAACAGAAACATTGAGTTGATTTATCAAAGAGCCTTGGACACTCAGTGGCAGCAGCTGGCTTAACTCTAGATTATTTTCCATCTCCTTTTCTATTCCCCCCCTCAAGTTGGATTTTTATGTTTGGATTTTAACCTTCTATTCCAGAAACTGGAACATTAATTTTTTTTAACTTTTTTATCTTCTTCTTTTTCTCTCTTTTATTAAGAGAAATAATTGGATTAAGGTACATAAGTGCCTAAAGATTTTTCTTTTTCTCTTTTTTTTTTTTGGAGTGGCAACTGCCTGCCTGTACTCCTTTTTTTTCCTTTTTCCTTTTTCCCTTTTTCTCTCTCCCTCTCTACAGGTAAGCACTACAAGATGAGCAGAAATACAACAGCACCAGCTTCCTCAATACCAATAGCTTCTTCACCATCTGGAGGACAACGGTCAATACAGACAATCTTACAACAGGAGAAAGAGAAGGAAGTGAAATTACAGATGATTATGCAAGGAATTCAGAAGATTGAAAAGAGAATGGAGAATATTGAGCAAACAATGGAAAAGACAGATGAGAAAGTAGAAAATATTCAACAAATGATGATGCAATATGAAGATAGATTTAAAAAATGGAAGAAGATACACAAAGGGACAAGTAAATTGGAGATATTGATGCAGATGTGAACCATTAAGATGGGAAATTGAGAGATCAGAATTCTACCTAAGATTTCAAAATGTAGAAGAAGGAAAAGGTGAAAACCTTGCTGAAATAA
Organism: Notechis scutatus; assembly: GCF_049901735.1. NCBI lineage: Eukaryota > Metazoa > Chordata > Lepidosauria > Squamata > Elapidae > Notechis > Notechis scutatus. The sequence continues at coordinate 134,400,483 of NC_142011.1, read as the reverse complement.
TGACAGAAATACTGGCAGAAGCATTAGAGATAACTAAAGAGAAGATGATGGATGGGATGGATGAAGTGTTCCATGTACATACAAGATACGCAATGAGAAACAGACTACCAAGAGAAGTTCATATCAGATTCACTAAAAAGATTATTAAGACACATATACTGCAGGTGGCAAGAGAGAAAACTTTAAAGTACAAAGATAAAGAAACTGTGGTGCTGAAACAGGTACCAAGAAGAGTACGAGAGATGAGAAGAGAATATTTATTTTTGACCAAAGAGTTACTTAAAAGAAGAGTAAATTACAGGTGGCTGATGCCAGAAGGCCTCTTGTTCACCTGGCAGGAACAAAGACACAGAATTGACACAGTTGAAAAAGCTGAGCTATTCTACTTAGAATACTTTAGAGGAAAGGAGGAAGAAGCTAGAAAGGAAGAGTGACTAATTGAATTCCAAGAGGAGTGTATAGCAGTAATTGAAAAAGAGAAAGAAGAAGGTGCAGTAGGTGGTGAACCCAGAAAGCAATGAGAATTAAGACCTACTAAAGCAATAAAAACCCCTCACAAAGGTTAACATGGATGAAAGAAAATTGATTACGATTAACATAAATTGACTTAATTTGGCTACTAAAAGAAGGAAAGTATTTCATAAATTAAAAAAATTAAAATATTATATAATTTGCTTACAAGAAGTACATATTAAAAAACAATATGAATATATACTGAAACAAAAAAAATAGGGAAGCTATTTACATCATTGGCACAATCTAAAAAAAGAGGTGTGGTTTTATATATTAAAGACACAATTTTGGCAGAATTAATTTACACAGATGACGATGGAAGGATTTTGATGGTGGAAATAATGGACAATAATGTTAAAACACTTTTAATTGTAATTTATGCTCTGAATGATAACCAAGAAGAATTTTACAGGAAATTACATATGAAAATAATTGAATTGGACTATGCTAATATTTGTATGATTGGAGATCTTAATGGAATAGTTAATGATCGGTTGGACTACAAAATGCAGAAATCAACAATGAAAGCTAGAAAGATATTACCAAAATCCTTCTTTCAAATAATAGAAGAAATCAACTTAAAAGATGCATGGAGAGAGAGAAATGTGGAGAGTAAGCAATACACTTTTTACTCAAACAGACATGCTTCATGGTCTAGAATAGACATGATATGGATGTCAGCAGAACTACTGGCTAACATACGAGAGATTGAAATAGAAACAAGCACTTGGGCAGATCATAACCCAGTGACAGTTACTTGGAAAGATTAAAAGAGGAGATCCAGATGGATCTTAAATAATACGATATTAAAAGAAAAAGACTTTAAACAGAAAATAGAGAAAGAACTTGCTTTCTTCTTTAAAGAAAATAGAAAAGAGGATACATCTCTACAGAACTTCTGAGACATGATGAAGGCCTACACAAGAGGCTTGATAATAGACTATACAAGGAAAAGAAATAGAAAATAGAAAAAGACTTTCAAAATATTGAAGGATAATTATAAAAAAATGGAAAAAGATTTACAGAAGTCCCTGCAAAAAAAAAGACATTAAAAATAAAATGGATATAATTAAACATGAAATGGGACTAATGGTAAAAGAGGAACTAGCACAAAAAATTAAAAATGCTAAACAGAATTACTTTGAAGATGCAAATAAACCAGGCAGGTGGCTAGCCTATAAACTGAGAAAGGAGAGAGAATCAAGAAGGATTAGGCAACTAATAAATGAAGGACATACATGCTATGGAAATGTGGAGAAGAAAAAAATTATACAAGATTAGGATGGGAAATTGTATTTTCAAGAGAATATTCAAGAAGAAAAAGTTAAGCAATATTTACAGAAAGCGAATTTACCTCAGATAGCTAAAGATACTGAAACAATGCTAGAAGGGAATATAACAATGATGGAATTAACAGAAGTCTTAAAAAAACAGAACGTTGGAAAAGCACCAGGTCCAGATGGCTTACCAGTGGAATTTTACAAGACTTTTCAGGAAATACTGAATCTTCACCTATTAGAAGTTATGAACAAAGTTTACCTGAAATATATAGCAAAGAATTGACATACCTGATTGTAAATGTATTAACAGCGGCTAGGATTGTATTTGACAAAAACTGGAAAAATGAGAAAATACCATTACAGGAGGAAATCATTAAGAAAATATTGGAATGTGCTGAAATGAGTAGATTGACATTTGAAATCAGAGAACAAGATGATAAACAATTTTATAAAATTTGGGATCTATTCTATCAATGGTTAGACAATAAAACATGGTAATGAAATATGTAGATTCTTAGAAAATAATAAATATATAAAGATGTATTCTTTTCTTATTATATCTACAAAATGATTCTAGGATAGATCTGGGATGATAATATGAATTGTCATAAAACAAATTAAGTAAAATGTGATCATTTCGGAAAACATGAATGAATAAAAGTATAGTCAAATGATTGATTAATAATGATATTAATGTATTTAATATATTGATTGAAAATATGAGATTATATACAATGTAATTATAATTGAAGACTATGAAATGGAAGCACAAAACAATTTGTAAACCAACCGGCACACTGTATGTACATATATGGAAGATGATTTGATGTTTTTATGTTTTATTTGTTTATGTTCGTTTTAAAAACCAATAAAATTTTTTTAAAAAGAAGAAGTTATGAACAAAGTTATGTTGAAGAAAAGAATACCCAAAACATGGACAGAAGCATATATTACACTTATACCGAAGGAGGATACAGACCTGCAGCAAGTTAAAAATTATAGACCTACATCCCTATTAAATTCAGATGATAAAATTTTTGCTTCAATTTTGACAGAAAGACTAAAAAGATATTTAAATAACTTTATCCATATTGATCAAAATGGATTCCTGCCAAAGAGACAAATCAAAGACAATGTGAGAATTATTTTGGATACTCTGGAATACTATGAGGCACATCCTGAGAAGCAAATGGCTTTGATGTTTTTAGACGCACAAAAGCCTTCGACAATGTGAGTTGGCAATTTATGTTATTGCAATTGGAACAAATGGGCTTTGGTAAAAAAATTCATTCAAGCCATTGAAACAATATACAATGAACAAACTGCAAAAGTTATGGTAAATGGAGAACTAACAGAATCTATAGATATAAGAAAAGGGACAAGGCAAAGTTGTCCACTGTCGCTCCTGCTGTTTGTGTTAACATTGGAAGTGTTGAATAGGCATATTAGAGAAGATAAAGAAATAAAAGGAATGAAAATCCAAAAGGAAGAATATAAATTGCAAGCTTTTGCAGATGACCTGGTATTTATATTAGAAGACCCATTGGAAAACAGCACCTAAATTAATAGAAAAAATAGAAGAATATGGAAAAGTAGCAGGTTTGAAAATAAACAAAGATAAAACAAAGATATTAACAAAGAATATGTTAGTAAGATGAAAGTAAGAGTTGGAAGAATTTTTAGAAATACAGGTCACAAACAAGGTTAAGTATTTAGGGATATATATTACACCAAGATGTAGTACACTGAAGGAGGGTAATTATCTTAAACTCAAACAGCAGATTGCAACAGATTTGACAAAATGGGGAAACTTACAATTATCATTGATTGGGAGAATATGATAAATTAAGATGAATGTATTGCCTAGAATTTTATATTTTTTCCAGACAATTCCAATCCGATTAGGGAAAGAGTTTTTTGAAGATTTAAATAGAATTGTGCTGAAATATATTTGGCAGGGCAAAAAAACAAGAATAAAATTAAAATTGTTACAAGATGCAAGAATAAGAGGAGGTTTTGCCTTGCTTAACTGGGAGTTGTATTGCCAAGCAACAAATTTGATGTGGGTAAAGGAATGGATAACATTAAGGAACAATAGACTATTGACCTTAGAAGGGCATGACTTGCTGTTGGGATGGCATGTCTTCCTTTGGTATAAGGGAACTAAAACACAGGGGTATTTTAGAAGACATTATATTCGAGAGGTATTGTTTTTGAATTGGGAGAAGATAAAAAGACAATATTATTATGGATTATTATGGATATCTACCATTGAAGCTTCTTCTTATCCAATAATATATAAAAAGGAACAAACAGTTAAATATGGTGAGATATTGAATGAAAAGGGTGAACTTAAATCTATGTAAGCGTTGGAAGAACAAGGTGTAAAAATGAACTAGTTTTCATATTTGCAAATACAATCCAGATTTGATAAAGATGTTAAAACAGAAGGTATTTATGATAAGTTGACTGATTTGGATAAAATTTTGATGGGTACTGATGAAAAGGTAATTAAAAAACTTTATGGACACTTATTAAATTGGAGGAGGAACAAGTTAAAGAAATGATGATTGCTTGGGGGGAAAATTTTGGATATGGGATTGATTTAGAAAAATGACAAAAATTGTGGTCTCAAAATTATAAAATGACAATGTCAACTGCATATAAAGAAAATCTGTATAAGATGTTTTACAGGTAGCATCTACCCCGGACAAGAATTGCAAGAATGTTTAAGAACAAATTGTATAAATGTTGGAAATGTCATCAGATACCTGGTTCATATTACCATATGTGGTGGACTTGCTCGGACACAAAGAAATATTGGACTAAAATCCACACATGGTTGGAAAAATGATAAAACAACATACAGACTTTAAACCAGTGATCTTTTTATTGGAGATTATACCGGAAATATACAACGAAGAGTTGAAATATTTGATTGTAAATGTATTAACAGTGGGTAGGATAGCATTATCTAAGAATTGGAAAAACGATAAAATACCTATGCAGGAGGAAGTTATTAAGAAAATTATGGACTGTACTGAAATGAGTAAATTGACATTTGAAATTAGAGAACAAGAAGATAAACAATTTTGTATGATATGGGATTTGTTTTATCAATGGTTGGACAAAAAGGCATGGTAATGTAATTGACTAGATAATACTGTGATAGAAATTTAATAGATTGATATAAAACATAATATAGACATATATAACCATTAGTTGAAAGTATAACATAAATTTTAAGATAAAACTTGGAACAGCTCGTATAAAATGATGGAATAAATAGTTTTGTAATGGGTGATTAATAACTGATAAATATATAAGCATATGTTAGTTGACAATGTGAAAACTGATATAAACTATGGGTAAATGACTACAAAAGGATAGGACAAAAGATTGTAACCAACTGACACACTGTATGTATACAAAATGAGAGATGGTTTTATGTTTTTATGTTTTGTATGTGTATGTCTGTTTTTAAAAATAAAAATTCTTTTTAAAAAAGAATAAAACTGATAGCAATAAAGGGATTTTTGGTGCTTTATTTAGCCAATATGAATAATCATAAGTTTAATCAGAGAATTCACACAATATGAATTCTGAATTATACCATGCATTGCTTGGTTATTCTCTAATTCAGTTATTATCACATTTTAGCATTAGAAAGAAGCACTACATTTTTATATACCCTTTATGCACAAAATCATTAATGCCACACAATGGCACCTGTGAATTAAAAGCAAGCAGTATAAATACTATATATAACTTGAATTCTTCCATTGTTATATATTATTTAAAGTATGCCTTTATTCACAGGTGTCATTGTCACAGCTTTAACAATTTTGTGCATAAAGAATGCATTAAAATGTAGTGCATACCTCTAATGCTAAAATTTAACAATGCCTTGGATTCAATATTATGTAAGCTTTCTAGTGAAGGCTGTAATGCTGGAAAAGATAGAAGAGAAATAGAGGATGATGGCAGCAAGTTGGATAGATTCATTTACATTGGCAACGAGTACAAGATTGGGAGACATGAAATACTGGGTAAGGGATAGATTACTAGGATAGAAAATTTAACTATGAGGTCTTTTTTATTTAAAAGTTTTTTATTTTATTTTTACACAAATTCCATCTTTCCTTAAGTGTGTCGGCTGGATACAAATATCTTATGCCATAGTATTTATGGTTAATACAATTTCCTTACCAAAGCAACAATAATTACATTACATTCTTATTTTAAACTACTATGCATAATATATCTTATCGTTATAACCATCCCCTTCTTAACTCCTTCCCCTCTATATTCATATGTTCATATATGTTTTATATATACAAGGTGAATTTGATTTTGGGGTGTGTGCTGTTTAGGTGTATTAGGAAATTCTTTAGGTTTTCTTTTCCATGGGGCCAAATAACAAATGGGTCATTAATGTATCTTAAGCTGGGTTTGTGGGTGGCATTTGCCAGGGCTCTGGATTCGAATTCTTCCATGAACAGGTTTGCAATAACGGGTGACAGTGGTGATCCCATAGGGACTTCTTCAATTTGCTTCAATTTTCATTTCTGCACTTTCTAACATTTTCCTGATCACATTATCGTCTATCAGAATCTTTTCACTTTTCCAGTTTTGAGCAAATACTAGCTGCAGCTAATACATGAATAATTAAATATGTCTTTTTTTTACTATAACTTTCAGGTATCATCCCTAACAAAAACATTTCAAGTTAACTGTGAGGTCTTAAGAGTTGAAAATAACTTGATGGAACATAATCAATCATCATTCAATAAATTTGGATTAAAATGTTGAGGTTTGCTTTCAGAATGATTGACCAAGGACACAAATTCTTTTTCAAGGGAAGAACTAATTCCATACATGGAAAATGTATTTCTTTCAAAGATATGGAACCTTTGAGTCAACTCTTTCAGATGTTTATAGTTCCTGTCAGTTTAAACTGCTTCATGATCCTAAAGGACAAGCCACTATAAACTTTGCCATTAAATAACATTATGGGTAGTTCCAAAAGTGCTTTTTCAAGAGGCAACTGGACTGTCTGGTTTTTCTTTGAAGACGTTTTGCTTCTCATCCAAGATGCTTCTTGAGGTCTGACTGGAGGAAAATGGAAGGATTTATACTCCTTGCAGAGAGCTGATCATTTAATGAGGCATTAAGGCCTGAAGGTTTATCTATGCCATCAGTCTCACCTGAGTGGTGCAAATGGGTGTGGAGCCTTCTTGGAACTGTTGAAAGGACTGTGTTGTAGACTGGAGATAGATGATGTCATATTCCTCCCCTTCTGTTGAGAGATGGTTATTCAATTTTAACATAGATGGCCACTTTGACATCTCTTTAAAACCAGAAGTCCTCTGTCCAAAATATGGACTTTGCTGTCTTCAAAAGAGTGGCCTTTGTCTTTTAAATTCAGATAAACTACTGAATATATTCCTGATGGGTTTGTTCTTCTATGTCATGTCATGCATTTATGAAGTGGTTGTTTTGTTTCCCCAATGTACAAATCTACACATGGCTCACTGCATCATAATGCATATGCCATGTTGCTTAGTTTGTGTCTGGGTGTTTTATCCTTGGAATGGACAAGATTCTGTCAGTGCATTTTTGAGTTTAAACTGTGCACATATGTTGTGTTGGCTGAAGATCCTCCTGAGCTTTTCCGTTATTCACCTATATTGGATGAGAAGCTAAATGTCTTCAAAGAACAACCAGAAAGTCCAGTTGCCTCTTGAAAAAGCACTTTTGGGACAACCATGACCTGGATGACTGAGAATCATCATAGGCTATGTAGAAGGGCCTTTAGACCATGCCTATGCATCACAGAAAGTTTCCTTGCTCTTATAGAAACCAGCATTATATGACTAAATTAGCCACATTTCCATAAACTGTAATGAAACAAAGTTGATAAATGTCTCCATGTCAGATATAAATACACAAGTCAAGATAAATTTATTATAACATAATCACACTATTATTTGTTGCCTTCTTGAAAACACCATGGACTGAAAGCACATGGGCAAATTTAAAGATAGGATCAAATTGCATTATGCCATTACCACACGTGAGTGTATATATGGAGAAGGCTATTTAAATGCTTGTGACGTTGGTCTCCAAAGTTTAGGAGCAGAGAGCAAACTTTACAGTTGGAGAAAATAAGGGGCTTACCACACAGGATAGCCTCTCATAGGACAGAAAAAATTGAAATAACCTAAAAAACCAACAAGAAGAATTGGGAGGAAAACTGAAGCTGGAGAAAGGCAGAAAAGAAGAAAGAGCAAATTTGGAATTTAACCTCCTAAAGATTCAGGCTCTTGTCCAGGCTCTTGAAAAATTCCAATGTGATTCAGGACCACCAAGGAAGATTTGCAAAGGAACAATGTCACATGAGATCTGTCTACCCCACATTTTTCAACTGGCAACTTTAAGATGTATGGATATCAATATCAACTCCCAGAATTCCCTAGCTAACTGCTCTGGCTGGGGAATTCTGAAAGTTAAAGTCCATTTGTCTTAAAATTGCTAAGGCTTAGAAACATCCACCCTATGGAGATCTCTGGAGATATCCAAAGACTACACAAGAAAGAAAATCCAAGTTTCAGTAGCCACAAGAGAGAAGCTTTAAATGGATCCTATCTAAGGAGTTTAGTAACAGTGACACTTAGTGACACTATACATTTAATAAAAATAGCACTGTCTGCAGAGAGATGTTAATGTTTCAATCATAATTTAGTATACTACATTCCAAACACTCTTGACAACAGACAGGAAGAGACAGGGTTTATTTGCATGCATTAGCTGAATTGTGCTTGCTTAGATATTTCACTGAAAAACTCAATCTTCCAGACTTATACAATGTACTTCATAGTGCTGTCCCAGCCAGTCTATGAGAATTGGACAGTTACTTATGAATTACAAATTAGGAATTATGAGCTGTCCCCTTAAGGGAATGCATCATGGTAAATGTAGTTAAAGGTATCCAGGGAAATGTAGTTCATGTCACGTGGCGACATCTGTAAACCTGATTGGTCACTAAATTGACCCTTGAGGGGTTGGGGGAGGTTTCCCCCCATTCTTGCTTGGACTCATGAACCGATAGCAGCTTTCTTTCTATCGCTACAAGATGGGTTAGGAAATAACCATCTTTTAGCTACAAGGCAGATATACAAAGGATTGGTCATAAAAGAACTTCATCACAAACGTGAGTTATGAGGATACCTGATGAACCAATAAATGTTCTTTGTTATGGACGTCTTGTTGAGTTATCTTTCTGCATCTGTACAGTTTATAAATCCTCCTCTGTACAGGATATAGAAAATACAGAGTCAGCATATTGCCCCTGCAACAATTTGGGTTCTCGTTTTATCTACCTCAGAAGGATGAAAGGATAAATCAACCTTGAACTGGTCAGGATTGAACTCCTGGCAGTCAACAGGTAGTTAGCCTGCAATACTGCATTCTAACCACTGTACCATCATAGCAATGCTAAGAATAAAATAAAATAAAATCAGAATACCTGATAAAAAAAGACTTGTTTACATGCTTTATCTGATTAGCTCTGAGGACTCACAACAAATAGATGTCTAATCCCACAATTCAGTCAGAAAGTATGTTAGTGAGGTTGCTCCCCATTTACATGTCACCATTTACAGTCCATTCTTTCCAGATATGGTGGTTTACCAATAAACTAGAGCCTTTAACCTTCAGCGCTGTTAGTTTCTAATAATATTGTGAAATCTATTTGGAAACTAAGGAAATGCCTGGGAATAAGGATTAAAATGTTGGCTTTGTTATGCAGCAGTAGGAGGAAATTAAAATTTCATGTGGGGGAGGGGCTTAATATTAAAATAATTATAAATGTTAAAAGGTAGGGTAAGGTAAGAGACAGACAAGGCACCATGGAGGATGTCCATGAACTCAATAGTACTTGAGTTATAATAATAATAATTAACAGGTATTGTGAAGCACATTTGTAGAGGAATATTCCTAGGTAGATTTTATTATTATTAATTTAATTTAATTTCAAAGGTACAATCTATACTACCTTTTCTCTGTTCCAATATTTAAGTGCTGTTTTTTCTTCCAGAAATGGATGTATTCATGAATTTCAGGGACAGCCATAAGGGAAGGATACAAGTCATATTGTCTAAATTGTCTTAATTAAATTAATGTATTAATTCATGTAATTTCAGTAAAAAGCCAATTTTAAATGCATCTTATTTATTTAATTGTTTCTGAAGAAACAGGAAGCAAAATAAATGTCTTAAACCTCTGTAAGGCTTAACTTACATTTTTGGCCCTTTACATTTTTGGCTTTTTAAAAACTAATTTATCTCAAAGGGACATACTATTACCTTCACTGTCAGGTTATTGGCAATGCTACCTATAGCCTTTGGAGGCTGGTTGGCTACCCACCTATACATCAATCCATCTATCTCCATATTTGCTGGTCTTAGAAAATGTTTCCAATTCTATTTTATTCTGAAATTCTCATTATTTAAGTCATTTGTTCACAATGGAACATTTTTTCAACTGAAAAGGTAATTTTCCATCACATTTGTTTGGTACCACATACTGGCAGATCATGCCTAGGGTTTTTCTTCTTTAGAAATGTAATCATCTGAATGATAATATTGATGATCTATGGGCTTTGGGTAATTAATTGAAAGGAAACCATAAAATATATGGATGGATGAATAGATGGATGGATAAATGCCTCAACCTCTCTTTGATTTAATACTACATTTCCATGATGTTACTTACATTATTATCATGACTTTTAATCTTCATGCAGGTTGCTTGAACATTCATCAATCAGGACAAAATGAGTATCCATATCATCAGTTCCTAAAACCATCTTGTCTTTGATTAATTAAATGATTTGTTGAGGAGCATTGCATTTCACTCCTCTTTTTCTACTTTACCTAATTCACTTCTGGAAAACTTTTATTTGTACTAAGTACAAATAAATTATTTGTACTAAGTGTAAATGATAGTAAATGAAATTTTGGGACTTGTTTGCAAAACTCCACGTGCAGCTTGGGAGACTGCCTGCTAGGTGAAACTACTGTCCTGCAGATGAACTAATTACAAATAATGAGAAAAATATATATCCAGCTAAGATACTAGAGAATTGGGGTGGGTGTATGTCATGAAATTGAGAAGGTGACATATATAGTGTATTGTAGGCAAAACAATCCTTAGCATTAAATTTCTGTATGATTGCAATGCTTCCTCTCCTTTAGTCAAGTGAGAATAATTCCAAGTCATAATTTTACACATTTCTATAGATATTTCATTTGTAAATTTCATTGCTAGCATATAGTCTGGGAAAGTTAGATTATTCTCATTAAATTGTCTTTAGAAAGAAGGAGGGAGGGAGAGAGAGAGGGGGGGGGGGAGAATTATTTTCTTATAAGACACTGCTGAGCACATTCATGAGACTAATTAATGCATTATTTATACTCAACAAGTAATTTAAAGGGCTTGCCCCTCATAATGTTGGTTAGTTAATTAGAATCAAAGTCTGAAAACTTTATAATGACTAACCAAATGCTCATATCCTCAGGCCTTTCCACAGAATTCTAGTTAAAGGTCCTCTGGAATTAGACATTCAACTTTTTGTTGAATTCCTTTTGTACTTATTCATTTATTCATTTGATTTATATGGCTGTCCACCTGGCAAATGTGACTCTGGATGTCTAATAACAAGTTAGGAAAATAAAAATAATATCTTCAAAGGGTAAAAACCTACTGTGGTTGCAGGCAATATTTCCTAACAAAACAATTCACAAATGCCACTCAATGGGCCATCTAATTCCCCAACCTTCAGGCCCTGGAGCACATCCAGATCTTCAATCATGTATGAAAGCTCAGAAGGATTTGGGTCAAAATAATCTCAGAGGATAAGATGTTTCACAGGAAAAGTGCTACAGCAGCAAAGGCTTCCAGGGTCCCATAAAGTAACACTCTTTAACTAAGGGACCCATCACATGCCCTTCCTATCAAACCCAATAGGATAGATAAAAACAACTGGAAAAGGATAATTAGGAGAATGAATGCACTCAGGGAAACATAGTGAGAATGGTGATGAATAACACACAACCAGCACATAGATACACTAAATAGTAAAATGTAAGTTTTACTTTCTGTAAACGGGTAAACAAAGTCCAACAATCAGTCCAAATCATATGCAGTTAAAGCAGTTAGTATTCAAAATAATCAGTCCAGGGATAATCCAAAAACGAAGTCCTTTTCTTTACCAGTATCATAAACAAAATTCAGTAAACAGAGTTTGCGAATAGTTGCAAGACTCACAGCAATTCAAGCAGAATGACGATCAGGCAAAAGGCAAAAGGAAAACAAAGAAAATGCAAAAGAGAACAAACCAGGTTTCTGGCTCCATCTTATGGCCATTGGAGGAACCTCAGCCAATCACAATTACAACATTCTCTTAAAGATACAATAGTATTAAATGACTATCCTGGTTTATATATTGCCAACCGGACTGTTAGGTGACTATCATTCCTAACATTCTCCCCTTTGGGTAGGACAACATATAAAACCTTACAGTTTAAGTTCATATTCCTCACAGCAAGCCTTATGTTTTACAGTGCCTTGGGCTTTCATAAAATGATCTGCAATGTTATTCTCTGACATGCAGTACACCAGTTTAATCATTTTACTTTGAACACATTGTCTCACATTCAGATATCGTAGATTGGTGTGTTCTGATCTTGTCTTTATGGCGAGATTGGAAGCCATCTGAATTGCTGATTGGTTGTCTTCATATACAACAATAGGTTCCTTTACATTACTTCCCATGTCTATCATTAGTTGTTTATAACATACTAAGTCCGTACATAACAGAGACAAACATGAGAATTCAGCCACCATTGTTGATAAGCTTAGATGTTTTTGTCAAATAGATCACCATCCAATTAACAGCTTTCCTAATAACACTACAGTCCCTGATGTTGATTTACGTGTAGGTATGCCTGTAACAAAACTTGCATCGGCATATGCAGTTAAATTTAGTTCATCCTTAGGCTCCAGATATAATGCATAATGCATCATTTAAGATGTCTCAGCACACACTTAGCAGCTTGCCAGTGCCTTTCAGTAGGCTCAGCGTTAAACCTGGCTAATTGGTTGACACTATATGCTGTGTCTGGTCTAGACCTCATTGTAGTTGTTGGCTGACTGATCGAACCCTTGTGCTACTAACCTAGCTTTATGGGTAACAGTCCCATCCATACCTGTCTTAATTTTATAAATCCACTTATACCGTATGGTATGGTGGACTGACATTCGAAATGAGACACAGGGAAAATGTCTGTGAAAATGCCAGCCCTGAGTGAACTCAGGTAGCAGTATTTATTGAGAAAAAACACAAGCAAAAATACAGTATGCATATTCAGAAAACAATGACCTCAACAGGAGATTACTTCACCAGCATGAGAACACACAATCTTGGAAAGTCCCAGATGTTACCTTGCTAGGATGAGATCATACAGCCACGGAAAGTCTCATGGGGAAGTTTGGAAAGTCCCATGAGAAAGCACAACTGTGTATCTTGAACTTTCACCTATTTTCCTGTTCCTTCTAAACTTGCAGAATCAAACAGGATGAGACACTCATGAGCAAAGGTACTCCTACCCCCACCAAGAATGTCTATATCCCTAGACTTATTGCTAGTATTTCAAAGGCCTTACAGAAAATGATAAAATGATCAATAGATTATATTACCACATTCCCTCCTTTTTTATTTATTCAAAGATAGGGGGTGTTTTAGTGGCATAGTACACAGTTCCCTCATGACCTGATCCCACACGCCGGAAGACTGAGGTACACATTTGTAATAGATTAGGAATACATTGAATAAAACAACATAATAAGATACATATAGCAATAATAATAACAACCCCTTGCAATAAGGAGCGAAACCATGATCCATCAGGAAGCCAGGACCACAGACTGTCCCAGAATGATGCATTAAACTCATCGGCTCCAGATTGATGCTGAGCAATACGATCTTCCATGTCCTGAACAGTCTTTGTAATGTTTGGCTCATAATTATGTATAAAAACACAGCAATGCGAATGAATTAAAGCACAAACTCCTCCTTGGGCAGCTAACATAATATCTAAAGCATATCGATTTTGCAAAAGTAACTTTACGAATTTCAGACATTTCTACATTAATCATCTAATAACATCTCTTTGCCTCCGTATTGAAGTTCGTGGAGGCATAAGACGAATGGAAAGAGAGTCTGTATAAGGTAACTTAGGCAACTCCAATTGACACTGATATTGTCCATAGTCTGAAACAGAAACATTAAACAGGATCAGAGTTGTTGCACAGGCTGAAGATATAATATCCTTATCAGGTCCCGAGTAAAGAATGTCTTGATCCTTATGCCAGGACCAATATGCTGGAAAAACCAAAGGATACCGCTGTTTGCAGATTAATTTAGTCCGGTTCCCCAAAGAAACCTGCTGCATACAAGTTGGCAATCTCAGATAAGCAGTCATCTTTTCCCAGTCTTCACATCGCCGCGTCCGAGCCATTGGCATCAAGTGAATCAGGAACCACAGGTACACCATCCTGCTCCTCCGAAACTTCCTTCACGGGTGCCTGCGAATGATCCGGTCGAACACACCGACCAGGAACCCAACGAATTTGACCAAGATGTTCAACTGCTGCATAACCACGTCCCCACGTTATCAGCTCAGCAGGAACCCATGCCGGATCCGGAAGGAACCGCACCAACACCCGAGGTCTCACTGCATCTGTAGAAGGAGAAGAAAATGCCTGCTGGCCGCGCTGCAGGGGGTTACCAGACAAATTTAAAAATTTAAAGTATATAAAGCTAGATTTAATTGATCTTGAATCGCGGAAGCCCCAGGAGCTTCCCTCCTTTTTTATTTAATTTAGTCAACATGGTCTTGAGTGTGGCATGTGAGCAACAAAACACACATTCACACGCTGCTCCAAACATCCTTGTAACAGCAAAAGCAATCTTAAAATATCAGGTGATATTCCAGGAGACAAATAAGAACCTGCTACAAAGGGTAACAAATTATACACATACAATGAATCCACTATTAAAAGAAAATAGGTAAAAGTTCAAGATACACAGCTGTGCCCTCTCATGGGACCCCCCAAACACAAGCACCAAAAACTTTCCCTCCATCAGTAAAAACTGTAGGAGCATCTGATATGCCCAATGGTATCCTTTCTTACATTTTGGGCACACTGATTTAGGATGAACACCCTGTCCCATTGATCTCTTATTCTGCTGACTTTGACCCCCTCCAGGAGCCCGACATTGCGCTTTAAAATGTCCAGGCTTCCCACAATTGAAACAATTCCCCTTTTGAGCATGTCCTGTTTGTAAAGCCAGAGCTAAAGTCTCCATGTTAAAAGACTGACTCCCAACCTTCCTACATGCATTAATCAAATCCGCGATTTCTCGCTCTCCACTTGCTACAAGTGGATTTAAGATCTTTCTGCAATCTGTGTTAGCTTGTTCTACTGCTAACTTTAAAAGCAACTCTTTCTGGGCGAATTGATTATCAATTTGTCTTTCAATAGCCAATTTCAGTCTGCTAATGAAATTTTCATAGGGTTCATTGTTCCCTTGTTTGATGTTAGTAAAGGTCTTCTCACCACCTTCGCCGTCAGGGAGAGCCCCTACGGCTTGAAAAATTAATTGTGGGAGAAGAACGAACCCCTCCTCAGGCATACCATCTCTGTTGTTCCACTGTTGTAAAATTACCAGCTCCGTAAAGCTGATCTGGGGTAACATTTGCTGTTCCCCTCTGGACTGCCAGCTGTCTCCATTTCTGATCTAACACCAAATATTGAGCTGGAGTTAAAATCATATTCAACAGAGCTTTCCAGTCAGCCGGAATCATTTTATTTCCATAACCAACTGCTTCTAACAATGCCTGAGTATATGGCGATCTAACACCATATTCTTTTGCTGCTTGCTTAACTTCCCTCAAAATCCTGAGAGGTAAAGGCTTCCACTCCCGCTGCGGATTCAACGCAGCGTCCATGACAATTTCTACTGGATTAAGTTGAACTTCTACTCCAAACTCCACCAAATCATCCCCTGATAGTTCCCCTCTATTCTTTGCTTCTTGAATAGCTGCAGTAACTGCATCCACCTGAACCCTTAAAGGTAAACTCTTATCCTCTGACAAAGTATTTCTAGCGCCGGACAGTCCCCCAGATTTATCTGGAGGTGCCGTCGGTGGCAACAAACGTACCGCATGGTAAAGCGGCAAACCTTCTTCAGGGGGTGCTAGGAGCGGTTGTTCATAAGTAGCTAACGCATCCATAATCACCCTCCAGGTTAACAAAATTGAAGAAGGGGCACGAGGTTCCTCGTGCAAAAATTTCCCTATCTTTTTTCCAGGACTCTACTTTAATACTACCTCCCTCCGGATATGACTTAATATTTTTCCAAACATACTGTAGTAAGTCCTCAATTTCTTTCTTTCCTACAGCACAACCCCTACTGCCAATTCCAAATCCAAAACTATTCCCAATGATCCCTCTCAATTCCCTGATGTGCTCTTTCTGAGCCTTCGAGAGATCTCCCCCCATACTCACGAAAGAATCTATCTTCGTCCAGCGAAGAAGATGAGGGCCCAGTCGATGTCCGCGACGATGAGTATAGGATGCGGGAAACGTATAGCCTTCCAAGCTATCACGTCGGGGTCACCATTTATGGTGGACTGACATTCGAAATGAGACACAGGGAAAATGTCTGTGAAAATGCCAGCCCTGAGTGAACTCAGGTAGCAGTATTTATTGAGAAAAAACACAAGCAAAAATACAGTATGCATATTCAGAAAACAATGACCTCAACAGGAGATTACTTCACCAGCATGAGAACACACAATCTTGGAAAGTCCCAGATGTTACCTTGCTAGGATGAGATCATACAGCCACGGAAAGTCTCATGGGAAAGTTTGGAAAGTCCCATGAGAAAGCACAACTGTGTATCTTGAACTTTCACCTATTTTCCTGTTCCTTCTAAACTTGCAGAATCAAACAGGATGAGACACTCATGAGCAAAGGTACTCCTACCCCCACCAAGAATGTCTATATCCCTAGACTTATTGCTAGTATTTCAAAGGCCTTACAGAAAATGATAAAATTATCAATAGATTATATTACCACAGTATGGCATGCTTACCTGGAGGTAACCTGACATTTTCATATACCTCCAACCTTTGTAAGGATTTCAGTTCCTTATCCATTGCTTCCTGCCAAGCAGCCTGAACCTTAGCAGGATACAGTTTCAGTTCATTATAGTTAGTAGGAACTATATTTACTTGGCATGCTATACTAGCCTGATATCTATCTGGTGGTCGTATTACACGGGTTGAAGTCTAGGCAACTCAGGGCTTACTGATGGACTCTCATGTTCCACCTGCTCCTGTTCTTCTATCTCCTGCTGTGCCTGTTCTTCCTTTTTCATGGCTATTGATGGTTTAACTATCTCATCGTTAGGGACTACTTGGGTGTCGATAACAACATCATTGTTGGATTCCTGTTCTGGTTTATGTCACCCAATGTGCTCAAGAAATTTAACACTAGTGCTACAGTAAACATTAGCTGTGCCTGGAGCCCAGAATCTAAACAATCTATGGTTGGCCTTGTAACCTATGAAAAATAATTTCCTAGCTCTATGTTGCCCTTTCAGTCTTACTTGTGAGGGAATATGCACCCATGCTGGAGCTCCAAATATGTGTAGATAACTTAAATTTGGTTTTCTGCCATGCCAACAAGTGAATGGCAATTCACCAGTTGTTGTGTTCACCACATTATTTAAAACATGGTTGGTACACATTATGGCTTCACCCCACAGTGTTTCAGGCAAATCTGAATCGGATAACATAGTGCGAGCCATGGCTTGTAACGTTTGCCCTCTTTGTTCTATAAACGAGTGATGTTGTGGCCTGTAAGGGGCAGAATGCTTATGCTCAACACCAGCCAATTTCAACATCATTTGGAATCTATTGTTAATAAACTCAGTCTTGTTATCTATAACTAAGGTAATTACCCTATGTCTCATTTTCCTTTTAGCAAATCTTAGCCAGTTAAAGAAGTGTTGGAGCATTTCTGTTTTGTTTTTCATTAGATAGCAGAAACTGTACCGTGAGTAATGGTCCATTATACTCAAAACATAGCAGGCACCTCCCAAACTGAGTGTCTTAGGATCAATTATGTCAGCAAAAACAACCTCTAAAGGTTCTTTGGTCTTAAACCCATTCAGTCTGTTTGCAGGAGTAATCTTGCTTTTCTCCTGATTACAGGCATTACAGTTTAAATACTTGCTACAGGGTTTTAATTTTACTCCCTCTGACAATTTAACAGTTTGTTTCAACATTTTGAAATTAATGTGCCCCATTAATTTCACTGCCCTGTGCAGTAAATGTATACATTCGTCATGTGGCTTAACATTGTTATAAACCGAGTTAGCCATCTGCAATTGATCATTATGTATCACATATAAATCATTCTCTAAAGTAGCAGTAACACCTTTACCCTCTTTCTCTATTATACAGTTATCTCTTCTAAAGGTTACTACATAACCAATATTAACTAAAGCCCTTACTGATAACAAATTAAATTTCAGTTTAGGTACATATAACATAGTTAAATGCTCATTTACACATGAACAATATGCAGTACTTTCACCAGACGCTTTCATCTTCCATCCATTTGCCGATGATACATGTTGCTTACTCGTGGATATCTTTACAAACCTCTCTCTATTTCTAGTAATGCACTGCACTGCTCCACTATCAACTACCCACAAATCATGGTTTACAGTTGAATTGCTAGACATAGCTAAATTAACATTCTTCTTGGCCTTCTGGTTATTACCAGTATTCTGTCATTTGCCCTTGTTACAGAATCTAGCTATATGTCCCCTAGCCCCACAAGAAAAACATTTCCTAACAGTATAGGCAGTTGAAAACAAATCCTCTTCTTATGGTTGTTTCTCTCTCAGTTGGTCTCTATCCTGCCTTCTTCTTGCCTCTTCTAACAATTGTCCAGTTATGTCAGACAATGTCAGTTCATTTCTGGTCAGGACTTCCAGTGAACATACGTAATCATCATAACTTTCATCCAATGCGGAAAGAATGATGCAAACCTAATTCAACTCTGAAAAAAATCAGTTCCTTTTCATGTAGCTCTTGAAAAGTTCTTTTCATAAATTTCAAATGAGCTAACATATCTCCACCTTTCAGAAGATGTGCTCTAAACAGTTTACGTGTAAGATGTATGTGTGCACCTACACTGTCACGAACATAAATCCTCTTCAAATTCTCCCAACACCTAGCAGCAGACTCTTCTCCACGAATATGGACTAGCTGCTGGTCACTCAGTGCTAGTCCAATTATACAAAGAGCTCGTTCGTTGTTCCATTTAAAGTCAGCTAACCCAACTGTTAGGTGACTATCATTCCTAACAATAATCTAACAGAATAAATTTGTTTGTTTGTTTATACAATTTATACAGCTGCCCATCTGACAAACAAGTGACTCTGGGCAGCATATGATAGAGCTAAAAAAAGTTAATAAATAGATTAAGAAATATAAACATTAAACTAAAAGAAAGAATAATAGAGAAAGGGATATTACAAAGAGTGAAGCAACCTCCCTAATTCACTTATCCTCTGGGGTCCACAATCCTGTTAGCATAAACATATCTTCAAGGACATCCGGAAGCTCAACAGTGACAAGACTAACTTCACCTCAGAGGGAAGAAGATTTCATAGCACAAGTGCCACAGCAGAAAAAGTCCACTGCCTAGGACAATTGGTCCTGGAAACAAACAGTTTGTGAAGCAGAGATGTCATGCATGTTTCACCAAAAATACATATTTGAAGAATCTCCATAGCATCACTTGGTCAGTCATTGATTAAGATGTAAAACTACAGTACATCAGAACATTTGAATGACACCTCACTTTGTGTCATCAGATGACCTCACCTTATAAATACAATTTTTTTCTAACCTTCAAGAATACAACTTCCACAATCCCCCCATTGGTTATGTAACATGGATCAGATGGTATTAAAACTTCAAAGCAGACTGCTACAGACTTAAATAATCTTGACTTGATTTTCTTCCATATTATCATCTAATATATCCTGGTCATATTAGTGTTTTTTCTGATTAATGTGTTAGAATGTTAGCAGTTGTGAACCATTAGGATGCTTGTGACCATCAGGGGGAGTAGCAATAGAGATGCAAATTAAATCTGCTATAGGACTTAGCTGCTTTAAAGACATATTTTGCAAAAGCACAAAAGCTAACAGTAAATGTAGTTTCTCCTGCCAAGATTCCATAGCAATCTCCATGCACTTCTTCAGTGATCCTAAAGAAAAATAGAATGACGGGCCAATAAAACTACAAGGCCATAATTTGTATCTCCATGCCATTTTTCTGTTCTTTGGAGCTAGATTCAAAGTTGTACCTTCTCCGTACAACCATATTTCTATTCTCATTTCAGTCTGTGAATGATATCCCATTCATTCTTCTCTATTTTTTCTTTTTTTTCTTTTGGTGTGTGTGTGTGTGTGTGTGTGTGTGTGTGTGTGTGTGTGTGTGTGTGTGTGTAATCAATCTATTTAAAGAGCTTGTCAAAGAATAATACAGATAATGATGTATGTAATATAAATTAATTGACTTTGCTTTAAAAAGATTATTCAGAAAAGACTTAAAATCAAAATATAACTTGATTTCAGATAAATAATGAGTGGAATTATCAACATTTTCAACAGATTTTACTGAGCAGAAGACATATTCTACAACATTGAGTTATTGGAGAGCAAGTTTGGAAGCAGAAGGGATATTTATATGTCTGATATAATTAATTACTATCAAAAATAAGGGTAGTGATTAAGACAAAAATCATAGGTGTTGACATTTATAGCATATATATCATTGTCTCTACCTAATATATTCTGAAACAATCTCATCATCTGATCATAACCATCATTCATGGACACTGATATTTTTATCTACTTTCCACCACCCAACGACACATACAATTAAGGACCTTAAACTAAACTTCTATTCAACAAGCATTCAGTGAGAAAGTAAAACATATACTATATAACTCTGGATAACATTTCCCAACCCACATATAGATGAATAAAGAAAAAACCTACAGAAAAGCATTTTCCCAGATTCAAAAGGCCCCACACATTTATATTTTGCAAAGTCCCACAGATCCGCTTTTCCCCTGGGAAGCAGACCAGAGACGTAATCACTTAACCTGTTAGTAACACCAGTTGAATCCCACCCGAGTAGATAGTTGGAAAAAGAGCAACAAGTAAACCCTGGCATACAACATGTACCCAAAACAGACTTCTTAGTTATAAAATATGTTTCCAGGGAATGTTGAAATGGCTGGAGAATAAAAGTGCTGAATAAAATAATAAGTTGTTGCTAAACATTATTCACCAGTACACTGGATGCTTCCCACTCAATTTGCAGAGTGAATAGCATGTTATTATGCTGCAGTGCCATCTAGCTAATTGAAAAAGGAAATGTCTGTCCCTACCCTTCTCCCCTAATTCTGTCCTTGGCACTAAAAAAAACAAAACACCTTAATAAGTAGATTTGGGACCCTGAGCACATTTCTCTGGGAATTAATGCCTGTGAAATTGATGGGTGGTTGTGTTGAAGGTATACGTAAAGGTATGCAAAGTTAATAAATTTGTCTGATGGTAAACTTAATGTGCTATTAAATATAATGAACCCTACATTTACCAAAGAGTAAGCACTGACTACATTGCTGATAATGATTAGTGTTTCAAAATCTTCACTTTAAAGCAACTGGGAGAAAGGGCTTGTTCATATCTCAGTCAATGCTATTACTGCATTTTAAGGAGCCAACCATTTGTGTAATGGATGAAAATAGTGGTTCTTCAGCTAATATGATATCCAGCACTAAGCATTTCGGTTTATTGTTTTCTCTATTATCATCTGTGCAGAAGCAATTGGTGATTTTATTGTCATAAGGTGCAGAAACCCTCACTGCATATTTCACATCCTCCTGTCCTGCTTCTTTTGATGAGAATAGAGGCAGTTTGGTCTAGTGGCTAGGGCACCAGGCTAGAAACTAGGTTAGAAATCAATGCCAGCTTGGTGACCTTGTGATAGCTGAACTATTTCAGCGCAATCTACCTAACAAGGTTGTTGTAGTGGGGAAAAGTAGAAGGAGGAAGAAGTATTATATATGTTTGCCAAGAGTTATTTATAAAAATAATGCAGGATAAAAAATAATGAAATTAGTAAAAAATTAAAATAAGTAATTGTGAAAATGCCAAAAAAATAACATGCACAAGATGTAAATAAGGTGCTTGCAAGGATTAAATAATATCTATTGAACCGACCAATCATTCTGACTACAGTACAGCAGTGGTTCACTTGAACATCTGTAAAAATTATAATGTAATGAAAATTTTGTGGAAACATTGATTTGGAAAAAAAGTTCATGTAGTCCTTGACTTACAACCACAAGTGAATCCAACATTTCTGCTGCTAAGAAAAATAGTTAAATGAATTTGCCCCATTTTGTGACTTTTCTTGCCACAGTTGTTAAGTGAATCACTGCAGTTGTTAAACTAGTAACACAGTTGTTAAGTGAATCTGGCTTCCCCATTGACTCTGCTTAGAAGGTCTCAAAAGATGATCACATGACCCGGGGACACTGCAACCATCATAAATAGTCGAAGTCTTAATCTTCATCACATGATGATGGGAGATGCTGCAATGATCATAAGTGTGAACAATGGTCATAAATCACTTTTTTTCAGTGGTGCTGTGACTTCAAATGGTCACTAAATGAACTGTTGCCACTCAAGGACTACTTGCAATAGAAAATGAGCAGCTTAAAATATTATGGAAATTTCAAATACATCAATATTCTCTTTTCTCTGTACATTCACGCTTACAAAATAAATAAGATTGTACAGGCTTGACAAATACGTGTTCAAACTTCCTTCTTTTGAAGGATGAGATTCCTCAGGTCAATTATCAAGCAGCTAATTTATCATGTTATTTTAAAGCTTAGAAAGAAAGAGAAAATTGACCTACATTGTAACTTTGGATCCATCTCATCCCAGCCCTATTAAAATCTACTGAAGTGGGTACTGAAGGTAGGTATTGTTTATTGTATAGCTAAAACAGTAAGCTACATGGCTATGTAAACACCTCACATGTCTTTGCATATTTCTTACCAAAAAGTAAGAACATTAGTGGAAAAGAGACTAATCAATCCTGAAGCTCCTGGATGCCAAAGAAATATTCAATCAAACGAGGACTGGATATTACTGGCTAAGATTGTTTAATGTTGTTATCTGGTTGCTTTTTCACTTAATTTACTGGATAAAAATTATTTTTCCTGCAGTAGGAAGAAGAAAACTCCTCTATTGATAAAATGAGCATCAGCCCAGGGGAAACTTTCTAGAGAAAATGAAAGAGTAGAGAGGAGAAAGAACAATAAAAACTGTTGGAGCGAACAATATGCAACTCTACATAATGAACTACGTACTTTGTAGGAATGCGACATAGCGGTCTCAGGAAATTTGTGACAGGTATTCTTGACAGAGATTGGCAGCTGCTCTGAAGAGTTTCTTCAGAAATGCCAAAGATTAAAACTGTCCTAGATCAGTGTCCTGATTCGGCCTTAAACTTTGCCTGATGGTATCTGAACCAGTGACAAATCCATTGTTCTCCATTGGTCAAATGACCATAAAAGGGGTTTACCCATAAGGACCTTCAATGTGAAATAAACAAATGGAATCTAGAAGGGCCAAGAAGATTTTATTGATATAGATTTCAACTCTTTGGGATCTGAGAGTTGCCTAGGGCAGGATTTTCCAACCCCACTTGAAAACTGGCCCACTTCCTGGGAAATTTATGAAATTATAACTAGGGATTTGTATACACTGCAGAATCCCTAATGAGATAGGACACTCTAATAAGAAAAGAGGGGAAATGTAAAGAATAGGGGAAAAAGTGAGGAAATAAGATGTTTACTCCGGTCTCCTTTGTCTGTTATTCTAGGAAAGATGACATATTTGAAAGAGGCATAGTTAGTACCCTGCAAACAATACAAGACCTTGACTCTTGATTTGAGGATGCATTAACTGAGTATGCTTATTGTTTGATTAATTTAGAGTACGATGCCTGTAACATTCCAAAAATCAAATTCAAATACTTTTATATAACATAAATGATAGGCTTGACCTTCTAAGAGGGGAGAGTTCAGAATAGTTTTAGTAACACAACATCCCCCCCCCAAGAACTATAATTGTAACACTATGGAAGGCTGATAAGATAAAAAGGTACGATTCTTGCTCAATGAGAGAACAAAAATCACATGCATTGTGCTAACTAGCAACTTACTTACATTTCTTAACAACTAAAACATTTTATCCATTTTAAACAGAAACCCAGATTATATTTTTGGACTTTTATTTGCCTATGTTCATGAGCTTCTTATATAGTATGGTAACTAAGCTTAGTTGGACTTCCTGGAAAACAGAGACATTGGTAAATAGTTATATGCTGGCTTTATATATCTTTGGTCCTGACATTCAGTTTCAGAAGGTTTTTTTTTAAACGATATTCTTCTCTCTTGCAATATCTAGCCTATCCCACCTCTGGCAGGAAGATGGTATAAAATAAAATTGCAAAAAAAAAAAATCACAGATCAGCACATTTGTTTTAAAAAATCGCATCAAAAATGCCCCCTTGCCCCTGAAAAGTTCAATTTTGAAGTGTAACATAATTATGAAATAGCTGCTTCAAAGGAAAATGAGACCTCCATTAAAACTGCTGTGTTAAAGGTGGGGATGTTTTGATAGGTTACATGTTATAATTATAAGTTAAATCATTGGGAGGTGAGATGTTCTTTCTTCTCCTCTTTCCTTTACACAAGAAAAACTCAGGCTGTGGCTTGGATGAGTGCCCAGCAATGCAGCTGGCTAACATAAAGGCTGAAAAGGAACCTGTTAATACTCCCAGGAAAATACCACATAAAAACACTAGAATTGCATACCAATTATTAGGCTCCATGAGAAACACAGCAGTCATGGAAAGCTACCACTTCGGTCTGTAAACTCTGAAGAGACTTGGAATTCTAGCCCATCCTATTTCAGGGCATTTTTCCTTTCATTTTTCCTTACAATGATTTACATACTGATAAGCCTTTCCATGTTGTAAGAGAAACAATAACATGTATGTTATAGAAATACCTGGGAAATATTCCAGCTGCTCATTCTGCACCTACCATTTTAACTTTCAGGGGGCTTGCCATTTTTCTGTAGCAGATGAAGCTACTCCCTGCCAGAGCCATGAGTGCAATTAATTTTGCTTCGCACACACTTCTGCACAACAAAGTGAGCTCCCATTACTTGCCCCAGCTATTGCCTAGCTAGCAGTTCGAAAGCATGCAAACGTTAGTAGATAAATAGGTACCCCTTTGCTGGGAAGGTAACAGTTTCCTGTGGGCCTTTGGCGTATAGCCATGTTGGTCACATGACCACAGAAAATCTCTTTGGACAACACTGGCTTCCTCAGTCAAGAAACAGAGATGAGCACTGCATCCTAGATTTGTACACTTGGACAGGGAAACCTTTACTTTAACTCCAATGAAATAAATAAATAATACATAAACAAACAAACAAATAAATCTTTTTCCTCCTGGAATCACAGTCTTCAATTTATTTCAATAGAAATTTATATCTTGGATACTGATAGGGATTATCTAAGAGCCAATTTAATATATTGGTTAAAATTCTAAACTACAAATTGAGGGACTAGGTCTCTTTTAGGCATGAAAGTCAGCTGGATGACTTTAGGCCAGCCTCTGTCTCTCAGCTCAATCCATCTCAAATGGTTATTATTTGTTTCTGTTTGGTTTGAGGAGATTTTTTTTCTCCTCTTCCAGCCCTTTTCTGAATCACAGTTCTCAGTGTTCAGATTTCCGAAGGGGCATTTCACTGATAGAATAAAGGAACAGGGAATATGAAAGACCTTTTGAGTGTGGCTTCCATTTGCCCAATTTACCATCCAATATAAAGATGTGCAAAACATGTCAAACATGGAGCAGTTTATCTGCATCTCAATGGAAATATTTTGATGCTCCTCCAACATTACTGGAAGTGTTCCAATCTCTAAATATTTCATTTCAACCTTTGACTTTTGAAAGTCAACATGTAATGTTTTTTAGCTGGAACAGGGTCAAAAAACTTTTAGTGAGGTTGAATCAATTTCAAAACCAGACCTTTATATACATCCCTAGATACATGTTTATCACAACAACACTCCAATTTAAACAGCTCTAGACCTATGGATTTTCATCCCAAAATTCAAAGGGCAGCTGTTCATTTCATCTCTTCATTTGCGATGCCTCAGGAGAGCATTGCCTGCAGAAGGAGTTAAGATGAGAGAGTCATTCACTATTTATGAATCAATACACTAGGCTAATTGTTTTGTTTTGTTTAAGTGGAAGTGTGAGAAAACAGTTATACTAGCCTTCAAAAATTTTAATTCAGTCCCTCTCAGATTGTTTTTTTCTCTATCTGTAAAGTGACTTGTGGAATAGGAAATAGATTTACAGCACTGATCATTCTCAATGCTAATGTGAATAACGTCCTATTAGGAAGTGGGGGAGGCAGAATTGTGTCTATTAATATAGTAGTTCTTTAAAAATGATGGAGTTATGAAAACATTTGCTGATAATAATTTAAAAAAAAAAAACTAAAATGCTTTTCAGAATGATTGGAACCAAAATTAACTTCCCAATAGTAATGGAGGAATGTTTTTCCCTCCAGATAGTGAATCTTTTTCACTAATTGTTTTTCACATGCAATTTTCGTATCTTATAATGCCTACTAAGTAATATATGAAGAAGTAATGGATATTCTTAAAAAAAAAGATACATTTGTTAAATTAAATTTGTATCTAATAAGTTACAGTTAATGTGGGATGGTATGACGAGGGGAAGGAAATCTGATGGTCCTTAAAATTGCAACATAAATTTATGTCAATTGAAACTATCCTGCCACTATGCCCAAGAAGTCATTCCCCAGTTATTTATGTATTAGCCAAATTTAAATAACTGGCCTAGTCACACACAGTGATTCTAAATTCACTCTGACATTAGTTCCAGTCTGGTATTTTTAAGCGTTTTCAGCCATTAAAGCAAGATTGGGTGAATGATGTCTCTCTAATCATTAAAAACATCAGGACATAAGACATAATTTTCATGCAATTTTCAAACAGTGCTTGCTGCATACCTTAACAACTTATGTTTAAGGTAGATGAAGAGTGTTTTTTCCTTTAATTAAAAAGAACACCTCACACCTGTTGGAGAGTCAAAACTCCCCCAGTGCAAAATTTGTATTTTTGGCTACAGAGCTTCCTGCAGAAATGCTGGAGTAGCATAAGACTCAATGTTTTGTATTTATCTTTTAAAAAGTACAATATTCCTTATTCATCTTTAAAGTGACACTGAAAGATAAAATTCTAAATCGAATAACAGACTATGCCGGTATTTGGCATTTCCTATAAAATAGAATGTTTTACAGCAGCTACTGGAATTTGGCAAGTCTAATGCTCTGTGTGATCACAAGGAATCCATGCCCCAATTTTGATAATAAAAATACACTAAGCTTAATGAAAATTCAATAACTAAGAGTAACTGAAAAGGAAGCATTTTCTTCTCACATAACACTTCATGCTAGAAAAATGTCAATGGTTATAGTATCTGTGAGCAAGGATTGCAGAGTAAGGATGGAAATGACGGAAATATGCAGAAACCATTATCTAGGTCAGAGATTCTCAGCTTCACAACTTTAAAATGTGTGAACTTCAACTCATAAAATTCCCCTAGTTATTGGCTGGGGGAATTTTGGGAGTTGAAATCCAAATATTGTAAAGTTGCTGAGGTTGAGAAACACTGGTCTAGATAATGGTTCCTGCATACTTCCTTACTCTGCAACTCTGCAAAGCATTTTTAAGTCTAAAATGGCTAGATACTTTCAAAAGTTGCTCAGATACATACCTCCCTAATTCACTGAACTACCTATCCTATTGTATTATCTCCCTGGGATGACTCCCCAGATTCCTCCTCAGAGGTCAGCTCAAGGGAGGATGAGCTCATTCCTGGCGACTGAATTGATGAATGGCTCTGAATGGCTGGCAGAAAGAGAATTGAAGGAGGCTTCAACTGGGAAAAGCTTGCAGTGGCAGACAGCCAGCGAAGAGGAGGAGAAACTGCCTTCTGCACTGAACCAAAAACATACAGGGCAGAGAAAAGGCAGGAGCAATGGAGGTTAGCTAGATTTCCCAGGAGGAAAAGGTCTCACCTGTCTTGATGGGCTGGTCCAGAAAGCTGGCTATTTATCACAGCAAACAGAGGGAGGCATTGCTGGGAACAATGTGTTGTTTTTCTAGCAGTTTGTTTGATGCGTATGTCCATATGATTCATGAGCTCTTCCAGTAGAAGGCTTTGTGTGCACAAGTACCTGCATGGAAAACCTAGTGATTCTCTTAAAGATGTCATGAGCTTTCTAGAATGTGATTCCCTCAACGATTCTAGAAGACCCCATTTATTATCTCAATATCATTGCACTTGAGAATGAATGTAATGTTTTCCCAATACAGTTTATCCACACTTTTTGAAAAAAATAGTGGTCTATAACAGAGACTACTAAATCTCCACTGGAAATTTGCTGGCTAGGAAAAATGCAAAGAACTGTCATTTGCTAAGAGCAGACCAACTTATTTTTGGTTGTGTATAATTTGAGCTCTTTGGATAAGAAACTCAGTCAGTTGAACTCATAGCTCTTTCTCATACAGGAGATTGGGAGGCAGCCTTGAGCCACAGATTCATACTTCTTCCCTAAAGCAGCTTTCTAGGGAAAAAAAAAACCCTAGTTGCAGAGTAGACTAGGAAGACAGGGTTTTTTTTTCAAATTTTATTAATTTTTAAAAACAATACACAGACAAACAAAATGTAAGATATAAAAACATAAGACATCTTTTCTGAAAAACAAATAAAACATCTTGTTTAAAGACAGCATAATTCCAAACTATCACATTTCCATACAAGCACAGTTTAATATGCATATTTATCTTATATATTCAACTTCATATCTTTTCCCAACTTCTCTCTATTTCTCCCTTTCCTTCTATTCAATTATATTTCTTTTACCTTGATTTGTATATATTCATTATAACCACCTGTCTTATTTGCAATTTCATTATTCTCTTCCCAACATTCTTCTAGAGTTTTATTAATTCAAACATAGACAAACAAAACACAAAACATAAATACATAAAACTTCTTTTTGGAAAGCGGCTTAACCTTGGGTTACATCTTTTTATACAGACATAAATCAAATTCATGCTCACCTAATATACTACTTCATATCTTATTTAACATTCTATATTTTCTATATATTTTCTCTCTTCTATTCACTCTCTTAATTCTATTTTATTCATTTCATCTCAATTTAGATAGTTATACTTGCATCTTTTGTCCGTTCTCTTTCAAATATCTAATTATCTTTTCTTTCTCATACAATATTTCTTCTGTAATCACTTGTTGAAGTATGACAACTTTTTATCTTTCCCCTAAATTTAATACTTAAAAATACATACTTTCCATACTGATTCTGCTTAGTACATTCTAAAAACTACATTTTAGAATATTGAGACAAAAAAAGAAAAACAGGCTTATAATATAGTAAAAACAATGTTCCATAGGAAATTAAACTCTATTGTTAAATCTTAAACATTTTTATACATTCCCTTAAATATATTATTAACTCATATAATATTTCAGTTTTCTAACTCGATTTCAAATACTAATATCTAGAATACAGTCTTATGTACTTTTGCAGAATCTCTCTTTTTTTAAGATTATATTTTACCCTTTGTCTCTGAAAAAACCTGTTTTTTAACATCTTGTTTTAAACCTTTATGACTTCTTTTCCCTTTTCCCCTTCCTTTCTTATCAATTCTAGCCTTTTTGCCCCCCCATCTCTCAATCTCCACTCTCTTAGTCTCCCCTCTCTGTTGTATTTCTCTTTTCTGTTGCTTTCTGACATTGTATCATTGTATCAATTTTTCACCTTATTTTTCCCTTTCTTGGTTGCTTTTTTAAGTTCTAAATTCTCCATTTTCTTTTCCCCCTTTCTCTTTTCTTCCTCAACTAAGATTATTTGTCCATTAAAGATGGCTTCTTCTTCTCCATCCCAGCTTTCTTGTTGTTGTATTTCCTGGTAGGTGGAAATCGCCATTTCTAAAAAGTGAAAAATAGATCCAGAAGAGCCCTTGCCTTCTTGTTCCTCTTCTTTTAGCTTTTGAAATTCCATTTGCAATTCTTCAACAGATAATGCCATTTTTTTTTAAACAACCCAAATGTTTTTATTCTTTCAAGAAATAGTTCCCAAAAGTCCCAAAGTCAAAAAAGCAGTCCAAATCAAGACAAACTATTTCATTAGCACTTTCTTCTTTTTATATTTTCTCTTCCTGGGGTAGAATTCAATTACACAGTTCCAAAATAATTTTTAGAAGTGTTATTGCCATTTATTTCTGGTCTTATAAACTCCAATCAGTCTCCTCCAATACAATCTTAAAATAAATTCTTTACCTCTTCCTTCCCACTTATAGCAAAAAGATTTTAATTTTTAATTCCAGTGTTCAGAAATCTTTTATCCCCTTTGCTTTAATTTTCAAGTTTAATTACCTTCTGTGCCCAAGCAGGTTTTTCAGATTTCCATCTGCTATTTCCGTAGGGAAGGAGAGTGAGAGAAAATAACTTTCCCTTTCAGACTTTCTTCCGCCGCTTTGCAGTCTTCTTGGGAAACAATGTATCATTCAAGAGATTAAATTTCCAGGATATTTAAAGGTTCCTTGTTGTCCCGGTTCAGCCAGAAACTTTCACTTTCTCCGACTTCCTCCTGCACAATCTTGTCTGGCTGCAGGCTTCTTTGTGGCGGCCATTGCTGACCGCCGCTCCACCGCCTTGGGAAAAGGGAGTTTAGCTGGTTGGGGAGGGGGTTTGCACTACCTCCAAGCCCCTACCCGGATCTCCCCTATCTTCGGTTGCCTCTACGGGGCAACCATATCTTCCAAATCCAACTGGATCAGAGGCACTTCGGCGGCGAGCGCAGCAGGAACCGTGCACAAATATCATTTGGATGTTTTAATATTGTATCAGTAAATCTGCCCATGACATCGACACTTTTCTTGAGAAAGCTTTATAAGAGAAACTGGTCAACAACATCTTCTGCCAGGGGAGAGATCCTTGAAAAAACACTACATGTTATCTTATGAACAGCAAAATTAATTTCACTGTCAGAAATGTATTGTTTTTGGTGTAGTCCACTGGCTATAGGAAGTCATATCTATTCATGTTTAATACCAAACCTTAAAATTTGAAATTGCTAATTAAAGACATTAGCAAATGTCAATACAGCAATATTTTAATGACTCCAAGATAATCCCACAGCAATCAATTTAAATCAAAATGAGTTTATTGTAAAGTGCCAAAGGTGGGGGGAAAAATGCTTCCTTTGCACTTCAAAGTACAGATTTCTCAAATGAATAATGCTGTTCAGAATTTAACTAGATAATTACTTCATTTGCATTTGGTAAAGAGATAAGAGGAATAGAAAAAGACAGCTCAGTGGGAAATTATGTTAAGCATTAATAGGTGACATGCATATGACAGTGGTATTCAAACTTTTGTCATTTTCAACAAGCCTCAATTTAAAGTAAATATATTTATTAACCTTCATACCCTTATGAAAGAGAAGCAGTGCAGAACAAAAGTGTAAGGGAATAACAAATAGATTGTGTCACGGTTGATTTCAAACATGTTGTTCTTTTCTGAGGATGACAAGTTTGTTTTTTAATAATACATCATATGGGTTAAAGGGAGATTGACATGGAAAAAATAAATTGTGGATTATTTCTGTTTTTGAGCAAAGATTCACTACATGGAAATTTTGGTGGGACAACATGGAAGTGTGTCACCTGAAGGGTAAGAGGGAAGTCACCTCTGACTATTTATGGATACTTTAACAGCTATGAAAGTTGTGTCTAGAAGAAAAAGTTGGATATTGCCAGTATTAAAGCTAAGGCAATACATTGTGTATTCTACAGGAATTGGGATCTACCCAAGGCAGCATTTATATGACTCTATAATGCTGTCATCTTTTTATATTGCAAATCTTGGCATTGTACAATAAGAGCAAATTACTTATATGGAAATAACTTTATAAAATATTGGCCAAAAACAGATGAGTTGGTGAAGGAAAAACTGTAATATCACACTCTTAATTGCTCCATATTTGAGTGTTGGGAAACTATAGCTCTTTCATTTTCCCCCTCCTCGTAGTTTTGCAAAAGGCACTGTTATAAAACTACAATATAGCATATAGGGAATTGAATATTATATTTTATGTCAAGGCAAAACTTCTTGCCATCATGAGTTTAAATCAGCCGAGTAGAATGTATTGAGGACAGGCCATATTGAACCTTAAGCTATAACAATGATTATAATTCTTGTCTTTCAAATAGAAGGCTGTTGATCTGAAACCTGGCAGACATTTTAAAAAAAAAAAAAAAAACTAATGCCACTATTTTTCTTTTCCTTTCTACTTGGAAATGGCTCAAGTTCACAATTTCATTGTATTCCAGTCACTTAAGGTAGAAAGGTTTCATCCTCAGCTCTCAGATAGCCCACATGACTCATGGTATGCATGAGAGAAGGGGAGGGAGGGAGGGAGGGACAGAGAAAGGGGCACAGCATAAAACTATCACAGAGACAGATTAAACAGTCTAGATATGCCTTTGATGAAGTCTTGAGAACTAATTCTACAGTTCTTCTTTCTATATTCCGTTTTAAACCTGTAAAGATCTCCCAGTTTTGGAGTGCTCTGCTAATAAAGCTGTTTGAATTCCCCAAGCAGATGAAGCTAAGCAATTATTATTTATAATACTATGCAGCAATTAAAATGGCATGACAATGTTTGGAGGGTGCCTTCTCAGAAAGGAGGTGAGTCTTTTGAGAGAATTCAAGGCCTACTATGAACATTTAAAAAAGGGTTTTAGCTTCCTGAATTCTTAAATTACTCAATTTTACATCATGTGAACATACAATGACTAAATCATTTAAGGGGAAATGTATTTTTTTACATAATTACCTAAACTTCATGGTAAAATTAATTTTTAGCTATCAACTAAATGGCATAAGAACTAAAGGGCTTTTCAGGTTGATCTCCTAAATATGGATTTATTACTTTTTCTATATTTCTAGTTGCAGAACATCTTGATGATCCAGCCAGGTGTGATTTACAAGACCTTATTCAGGCCTACAAGAATATGGATGAAAAGCAACACAAATATATTTATGAGGAATTGGGCTGTACATGCAGATCTATCCTTAATGTGCCCAACTTCCATAGGTTAAATAGTACACCTGATTTGGGCTTCTACTTATTATTTCTTGAAATAAGTCAAGAAAAAAATAGAACCTTCTGGATCATTACAGTTTAAAAATATATTGTGTAGAGTATAGTCAACTTTTTTCTTGTTTTTAAAATTACACATGTGTTAATACTGGATTCTGCTATAATTGTAGTCTGCTGAACTTTCATGAAAATCTTTTTTAATTGCAAATAACACAGACAGTATAGATCAGTAGCTGCCAACTGGTGGGCCGCGGCTGTGAGAAAATTTTGATGGGCCACAGAGAAATCTCACCCCCAGAGCACTCCCCAAAAGCAATTAATCCAGGCTGCACAGAAACACAAGGCTGTGCATCCCACATGGCCCATGGGAACCCTCCCTGCCCACTCACTCCTTACCCGAAAAGCTTGCCTGCTAAATTGCTATTTTTCCTTTTACCAGTCATCATCTGTTCTGCTGTGCCAGGAGATTAGCTAGGAAGCAGGAAATGGTTGGATTTCTTGTTTTCTAGCTTGTCTTTTGATCTTCGGTTCTGCTTTTAAGCACTACCGAACTTCCCTTAGGATTGCAGGTTTTATTATTCAGTGCAGACTCATGGCAAGCAAATTTGAGAGACTGAGCTAGCTGATGGCAGATAGATAGATCATTGAAGGATTATGTGAGAAACTCAATCTGCCTGCCTGTTTTGCCTGATTTTGGGTAAAAGTTGCTCTTTTTTATAAAAAATAATAATCAATATTTACATAAATGGTGTGTTGTGAGTTAATTTTATGTGTTTGCTTGTAAGCAAATTTTATGTGACAGACTGAGCTAGCCAACGGCAGATAGATTTCTGAATGAATCTGTGATTCTGTGAGCAATTCAATCTGCCTGCCTGCTTTGCCTGATTTTGGGTAAAAGTTGCTTTTTTATAAAAAAAATTCAATATTTATATAAATATTATAATATTTACATACAAGCCATGCTCAGCCAGTCACATGACCACCAAGCCATACCCACAAATTAGGCCATGCCCACAGAACCAGTTAGTGATCCCTGGTATTTAAAATTATGAGTTTGGTTGTCCCTGAGGTCCAAAAGGTTGGCAATCCCTGGTATAGAGGTGATTGAAATGATCCCCTTCTCTCCCCTCCCTTCCCTTCCCCTCCCCTCCCCTCTCCTGGATTTGAGGCTTACCTCAGCATTTCCATCACTACAAATAGTAGTACTTCCTTCATGCACATGCACCTGACAAGGAGTTTTGGTCCTTCTCACTTTTCTCATTTGTATTACCTTTGTTTTGGTGATACTAATCTGTAGTCCAATTCTGGAGACCTATGTTTCCAGTTTGTCAATTGTGTCTTATAGACTTAGCCTGGTTTCTGCTAGTGTGACATCATCTATGAAGTTAGGGTTTGTAAACTAGAACTACCTTTCTATGGAATTGCAACGTTTAATTAATTTGTGACTCTTCTCATACCAATGTTCACAATCAGAAGGAACAAAAATTGAGATAGAACACAACCTTGAACTTCAGAGATGATGCTGAAAAACTTAGTGCTCTTGCCGATCCTTATACAGCAAGTAAAATTCAGGTACAGACTCCAAAAATGTTGGTGTGTTTGTGGCCCACTATGGAGGGCCACGACCCTCTGTACATTCTGTCCAGAGCTTTTTGGGAGTCAATGAAATTGATCATCACTGGTCACTGGAATTGAAAGCAATGTTCAATGTTAATTTCATGACTAAGAGATCACAATATAATCTTCCATGGAAGAAGCCAGCTTGTTCATCACACAGAAATCTACACACAGATCTAAAACATGTCTGAGCAAGACAACACAGATCTTTCTGGGTATCAAGAATAATGTCAATGCCTCTCCAGTTATTACAATCACTTGTGTTACCTTTGTTTAGTATTTTCATGATCACTCTTCTACTCAGCTGGGAAATACTGTTATGACCAATATTCATTCAGCTATTGTGATAATTCATAGACCATGATGATCCCACCAATTTCAAGTAAAATTGTTGGAGATTTGTTCTAACCCTGCAGCATTGTTGTTTTTCAATGATCTTACTGTTTTAACACTTTTACTGAAAGTAATTGTGCTCGTATGCACATCCATCTTTTCAGGAAAGTTATCAGTACAAAAATCCTTGGCAGAAGGCAAATCTGGCTAGTTTAATGTTTCTTTTAAGTGCTCCACCCAGCAGTAAGAGAACATGCTTAGAAAATGCTCTAGCTATTTTCTAGCCCTTTCAAAGGCAGAATCTGAATGGTTTGTGCAAGTCTTTCAAGTTTTTGTTAGATATTCTTTTTGTAAATACAGAAGAATATGAATCCTACTATTCTGAAGACCCAAACTAAATTGTGGCTTTTCAAAGAGTCCTCAAGGGTTCTGTACATTCCTGATAGAGCCAATCTAAAATTAATTAGAAAAGTAATGATCATTTCCTTTGAAGAAAAAAAAATCCATATGTGTTAGATTACCTCCAGTGAAAGCTAATACAAATTCTTCCTTCCCATCCCAGCAATAAATGTAATTTGTTAATACCCAGTTTCTAAAAGCTAAGTTAATGTCACTATTTGGGCCAAATCACCCTTGTAGCATTTGTCTTAATGCCTCTGAACTCTAACTCTGAAGTGTTTCCTTTTTCTCTGATGGTATAAAATTAGACACGAGCTATATGTTTTACAAAGATAATGTATAGGACACTGTAAGGGGTGAAACACTTTTCATTTTCTTTGGAAATTAGAAGAAATAGGAATAGACAATCTGTGAAATGTAACTTGGCCTAAATTAGGACTTAACATGAAGCAAATAATTAATTATATAATCATTCCTCACTCTGTACATTCCATTGCAAAAGTATATTTCAAAAAGTTTCCATCAAGAATATTTTGCACATTCATTCTTATGGAAATTTACGGAGACTCTGAATATAAAGTATTCAGCAGCATTGTGGGAGATGGGAGAACATGGATGAGGAAAGTTGACAAGGGAAGGAAAATCAATTGCTGTACACAGCTTCAAGAACCCAAAGGCAAATAAAACTGTAAAAGTCAGTCTTCACCAACATCTGATGTTAATTGTGCTAAAATTTGTTACTGTCACTAAGAGGCCACCACTTCCCAAGGAGGTATGTCATTTCTCTTTAAAAGTCAACCCTACATAGTCTCTATTTCTTGTGCTGCTGCATGTGCTACAGTAAGAAACACAAAGTTCATGCTAGTGGTGGACTAAATGTTCTAGTATAGAACAATTTTTAGTATAGAACGTATATCAGCATTGCCTATGTTTGTTAATTCCATCAATTACCCAGTTTCCAATTATTATGAGTTTTTTAGTATTTTAGATGTTGTTCTTCTGCTACCCAAGTATAAATGAAAAAATCCTCAGCCATTGTAACAAAAACAAGATGCATCTTTCCACTCAATAATATATATGTCAGCTCTTCAGGGTAGTCCAGACCAGGAAACCAAACCAAGAATACTAATGCTACTTTTATTGTGACACTACAGTAACAGAATTTTGCAAGTCTGAAAGGATTTTCCCCCTTCCTGTCTTTACATTCTAGAGTATTAGAGAGAGTCAGTTCTCAGGTGTTTATACTATCCCATTCTTACATTTGGACACAGATTTCTCTTTTTAGATTGTGATCTAGGCTGCAGTCTTCTCTTGTCTCTCAAGGTTATTCTCACATCCCATTACTGCATACAATATTCCACTGAGGTAATTTACCCCAGCTGAAGCCCTCTGGATACTTGGAATTGAATGATTTGGTGAAATTGGAGAAAATGTTATGTATGCTGCCTTGAATTCCTGAAGGAAATGATGTACATCTCATGAATTAAATACAATTTGAAATATTATTAGCTCACAAACTGTTTCAACCACTGGTTCTGTAGGTCACCTAATATGTAAGGTTCAGATTCTGGGCACATATCCCATGAACAAAAGCCACCATAGTTTGTTATTTTTTTTTCAGCAGGTGGAATCATACGGCCACAGTATCTGAGTTTGTTTCTACACCATGCAAATGCAATCCTAAACTTAGCCAAAGGTTGACTCCTCATTTCCCCCAAAATTCAGAAAATTCATAGTGAAACCTTCATGTGCATCAAGCAAATAAAATAATTTGGAATTTGGTCATGAGCCAAATGATATCCAAACATTTTTTTAAAAAAATCCCATAATTCTTAATGTGGCTACAACTTATGCCATCCCTATTACATAAAACAGAACGGGGTGTCAAAGAATAGCCCTGGAATAATTCTATCAGTTAAACTGATACTTAACCTAATTGCTTAAATCCTCAACCTGTCAAAGGATTTTTTTATAAAGCAAGAATTTCTTCTTGTGTTTCCGCTTCAGAAATTTCCCTTCCCATCTTTAATTCATTTATACTATATATACATTGATTCTTATCTTATTTGTCTTCAGAATGGTAGAAATTCTTATGAAAACACCACCTCCTCTCCCTCTTCACCTAGGTATGCCTATATGACTCAGCCAATTGAGAGATACTGAAAACATCTGCTCTATATGCAAACAAGCTAATATTTTAACAGCTGCTCTGTGCTGATTTGGTTTAATTCAGCACATCTCTAAAACTGGATACATTCCATCCTTCTGTACTGGCAATCACAGTTTCTGGCTGCTTTGACTGAGGGTCACACAACAATTAATATGTTTCCCATGATAAGGAGAAAAAGAACTCTTCACTTTAATATTTGTCATATTTTCTCCTCCACAGTAAGCTTTTATTCTTCCAGGGATCTAACATCCTATGCTGTAGTCAAGAAAAAAAAAATCAATTTCCTTTTGTCCCTATCCATATGTACTGTGCACAAAGCAACCCTAGCACCTTTGAATTAAGGAAATAATCAGAAAATCATGAAGCTTGAATCATGCTCCGACAACGAAGGCTTTGGCAAAAACAACATCCTGCTGGGATCGTCCCAGCAGGGTTAGAAGAGTGGGAAGAGCAGTGTTTACTGCTCTTCCTGCTTTTTTATTTGAAAAAATATCCTTCCCATTGTTCAGTATAGACTGAGGGGATAAATGTGTATCAGTTCTAGAATTTATATTTTCATCCAGTTGAAGAATGTCACAGAGGAGGAGGACATAGCAATAGCAAAATAGCACTTAGACTTTTATATACAGCTTCACAGTGGTTTACAGTCCCCTCTAAGCAGTTTACAGAGTCAGCATATCACCCCAACAATCTGGGTCCTCATTTTACCCACCTCGGAAGGATGGAAGGCTGAGTCAACCTTGAGCCAGAGAGGATTGAATTCTTAGCTGTGAGCTGAATTATCCTGCAATACTGCATTCTAGCCACTGTGCCACTATCACTCACAGAATCTATTGAATACAAAGCATCTTCCATCTGATCCCTCTCTTGATATTTATAATAATCCCTTTAAGGATCTTGTTTAGAAATTGATGTTACCATGCTTGAGAACCAATCAGTCAGAATGATTGGCAGTAAGATAGGAGACAACTCATTCTGAGTTGTTGTTTTTTCCCCATCACTGAGATACTTCTTTTTCAAGCTGAGATAGAAATCTAATCAAGTTGTTTTCTTTGGAATACAGGTTGCTTAATAATTGCCCTGCTTGGCAACTATTTATAAGTTATAGTGGTGCTGTCCTTACGATCAGTCCTTATTTTTATCCAGTCAGAGTTCCTGCAGGCATGTGATCAAATTTGAGCACTTGGCTACTGGTGGAGTTTATGACTTTTGCAGCAACCCAAAGTCACATTATCACCGCCTGTGTGCTTCACAATCAACTTCCAATTATCAAGAAGAAAATAGAGAAATTAGCAGTAAAATATTAAGTTGCGGCCACTTGATGCCCCACTTAACAATTGTGGTGTGATTTGCTAAAGACTGTGGCAGAAGCAAGGTCTTAAGCTACTTGTGGCGAGAGGATTTGTCACTTAACAACATGACACTTAGCAACAAAGTTGCCAGTCCCAATTGTGGTTGTTATGGGAGGACTTCCTGTATTGTAGCAGAGAATTTGAAGAATTATAATGAAGTGACAGCTATTTTGAGTATTTTGTGTTTTAATCCAGTCCTTATTAAAAAAAAATGTTAGGTTTCAGCAGCCTAGCAATAAGCAACAACAGTTGACTCTTCATTAAAGATCTCCACTCAGGCTAATAAGACTGATATAATAAGGCCAATTAAATTTTGTACAGGGACCTCTGAATTACATGGCATTAAAATGTTTTTATGGATTTGTTTATTAAATAAAGTGGTTGCCCAACTCCAAATGACTGTGACAAGAGTACACCTTAAAAAAACTAAAAATAATCAGATTTAAAATAAAAAAAAAATCATGCACTACTGGAAAGAAAATAACACAGTACACCAAAGAGGCTCAACAGATTCTAATCCACCACTCCACTCCTAGATCTGGGACACTAGCCTTTTCAAAAAATTTCAGAATATTATGGTAGGAGCCATATTAATCTCTGAAGGGTAATGCTGTTCGAGAGGTCAAGGACTGAGACAGTAGGCACATTTCCTAGACCCCAATATATGACATTCTTTAACTGCAGGTATCTAGAGGACACTCGCTCTACTCCAGGGGTGTCAAACTCACATCATCACAGCAGCATCACGGGATGTATCGGGACTTCCCCCCCTTCGCTAAACCAGGTGTAGGCATGGCCAGTGTTAAGTACGAAGCATGGGCGTAGAAACGGAGACGAAACTGCTTCACGTGAACTTCAGCTCTTTATTTACAGCAAGATAACAGAGACAAAAAAAACCCGGATAGCGGCCGCCCTTTTATAGAGTGAACTGCTATCCGGATGACCAATGGATGTTGTTATAGGGTTTGAACCTCGTCCAATGGGACTCGGCCCACCAACAGCCAGTCAGATTGCTTGGAATTAACCAATCATAACTTGCCATTATAAGGGCCAATAGGAAGTGCAGGATTACGATCCTGCTATGCAAATGAATCTTTATTAATTACATTTCTTTAGTTCACAACAGCCAGCATGTGATGCATCCAGCCCACAGGCTGGGAATTTGACAGCCCTACTCTAGTCAATCTTACTTGGCAGGCTCAAACTATTAGAGATTGGAAGTGTCTCCATTAGGAATATTATAAAAAACAAACAAACAAAAGGCTTACATATTGCTATTATTACCAACCAATTGCATGAACCTACTAACATAAGAAAAGAAGGCATGTTGGACATCTGGATACAGCCGCTTATTACTGGCAGAGAGGGGAGTAGACATATGTAGAGGTGTGTGTC
The DNA here is from genome assembly GCF_049901735.1 of Notechis scutatus. Lineage (NCBI taxonomy): Eukaryota > Metazoa > Chordata > Lepidosauria > Squamata > Elapidae > Notechis > Notechis scutatus. The sequence goes on along the minus strand of NC_142011.1, from coordinate 134,359,875 downwards.
ATGCTTTGGTTTATTTCATTTCATATTTTATTCCTGATTTTATACGTGTTTTGTTATAATTGACTTGATTCCCCAAAATACATAGCAAAACAACAATGTTCAAGGTGAACAGAATTCAAAGGAGGGAGGGGGGGCTAAATTTAAGTCTCTTGTGGGAGAGGAACAACTACAAACTGATAATGTATTTGACCCTGCCATCAGGCTCAGCTTGGCCATCTTCTACAAACTTATTGTACTTGACTTGTGAAAAACAATCTGCAGAAATATACTATGGAAAATTATTACATTTTTAATATATCACTTCAATTAAGTGTAGACACACTTTTATGCAACACATGGAAGAATTAGTAACATACAAGTTCCCTGATTCAAGGGACATTCTTGAACATTCAAATCTGCTGCTTTCTAGCACTATCTTATTACAAGAAATTCTGGCTCTTCAGGTTATCTGAAACTTTGAGGTATCTGTCACCAATCAAATCAAAGAGAGAGAGAGAGAGAGAAGGGATATAGAAATAACTTCACTCCAAATGCTTCAAAAATAATTTTGTTCTGAATAAACCCAGATGCTTGCGAGTTACATGACCTCCATTATGTATAGAGGTGAGAAAGTCAAAAGAAAAAATAGAATGAAAGGATCTATAACCATAGCCAGAAACCTTTTGTTGATTCATTAATGCCAGTATTTGGTGGCTGCTCATTAACTGTACTCATTACTCATTAGGTGATGATCTCAGGGTCTTTAGGTTGGAGAGGGCTTTGAACTATTTCTTCCCATTTTTAATTAATCTTTGGGTAATTCTGTAATTTTCTTTAACATGAGAATGGTTATGATACTAAGAGAGAAAACACAAGCTAGCTTGAGCTATGGAAATTTTCACTGAAGGTAATATTAAATAAAGAATTGGATATGTGGAGGGAAGTTACAGAACCCAAGGATTTAATCTAATTGACATTTTGAAATGAATTGACCCACTCTTCCTGGAATTTTCCTTGTCAGCATCAAATTAGGAGATGCATTCAGGACAAACTGGTAGATAGTTTAATAGTGTAGGAAACAAGGTGATGGTCTCTCAAAGTCAATAATCTGTTATTCACCTAGGACTCTTCCCCATGGGTTGCTTACTGTAGCATCACTAGATTTATTTTCATGATATTGCTTTTGTCTCATCCAGACTTCTCTGGATGCAGCCTAAAACATCTGAAAGCATTTAGATATGCCTGTCCTCTTCTCCAGAAGTTCCCATAAGAATATAATATGAACCCTCCTCCTCCACGATTTTAGTCAAAATGTAATGAGGGGTTAGAAATAAAGGACAGTTCCTACAGGCTTCTATAGCCTGCTCCTCCACCCCCAGTCTGAGTGATTTAAATGGGGGGTTTCATCTTGGAAGCCAAGATTTAGGAGGGATTGGATATCTAACTTCTGCAAAGTTAACTTCTGAATTCCCCAACTTTTACCCATTGTTAGAATGGAAAAACTGTGTTTAAAAATAACAGGCCCCACTTTTACCAGTCTGAAAAATGGGAGCTGCGGGTGGGAAAAGGGATCTGAATAATTCCTCCTCACAGTTTATCCTCTCCATTGTCTCCTCAAATTGGATCTGCTTTTTTGAGCAGCTAGAAGAAATTTGTACTGTTTTTACACATAGACCTTTAGGAGTTACAAAAGACCACAAACACACTCCTCACTTGTCCAGTCAGCTCCTCCCCTAGATAAATAGTAATTTATTTCCCTTCTTCTTTTGGGGGAGGGGCTGATGGAGCTGACTAAAGAGCTAATCTCCATCTTTCTCTTTGATACCCATCACATATAAAAATATTGGCAAGAGACAAAATGACTTACATTTGGGGCAGATCAATTAATTTATGTGGTAATGAACAAGGGACTGTGTGATGGGAAACAGAGTGTAGGCCACTCCCAGAGAAGATATCCCAGAATATGATACTGGTGCCATATTCAGTCACTGTTGATTAATATCAGGCCAGTTAATAACAAAGCTTCTCTTATTTGTGATGTTATTAGTAAGGAGCCAGTCACCTGGAAATTACTACAAAAAAACTGGTTAGGTACATGAAATGGGACAACTCGCTGAAACCAACTCACCATGGCCAACTCACCGCAGCATAACTCACAATGGTCAACTCACCATGGGACAACTTGCCATGGGACAATTAAATAATTCAATTTAATTATTTTTAATTTAATTTATAATTTAATTAATTAAAACTAAGTAAACATAGTAAATATTAAATAATTGTTTTAATTTTTATCATACACAGAGGGAGCTATCCCTCTCTGAAATGTGCCTGGCTGAGTTTAGGGTATGACACTAGCCAAACATCAAGGCAATGTAAGGGAAGTAGCAGGTGCTGTATGGGAGTCTGACAGAGTTGTGAGACACTGTTTATTGTGAGATCAGCTAAGATTGCTGCTAATGCACTAGCCTTCCTGCTCCATAGCAAACTCCCTACTTGAACTTCTGGAGGCTATTTCTAGGTCATGCTTTGGAAGTAGCTCAGGAATTCATAGTCACCATGATGGTCATGGCCTAACCTAGGTCATCCATGGCCCCCCAAATAGGCACACATCGGATATGGTTTCCTCCTCAGGCAGCAGCAGTGTCAACATCATCATCATTATCATCATTGGTTCCTTTTGCATGAAATGCATGGGGCAACAAGCTTCTTCCAATGAATCCTATCTACAGCAGCATCTTCTGCATCGTTCTCTTTGATGTCTTCAGTCTGTATGTTCTCTTTTAAGATCTGATGCCAAATTTTGCATGGTTGACCTGCCTCCAATATGTTCAGAGATAGGAATTTTCTTTGTTCTTGCTGTTATGGTCAGATAAGAATCTGGTGATTTTTCTACCCCACCCCCCATCATCACAAGGAGTAAAGAGCTACTCAATTTTTCCGCATCCAACAACTGATGAACCCACTAGGATTCCAAATGAAATTGTTCCTGAGACTCTTCCACACAGCCCTGATGAAACCCACTCTCTTTCCCTATCAGACAAAAGATCAACCTTGATAGCTGTCTGGTGAAGAAGAGAGAGCATTGAAATTTTCCATTACTTTTATGATTGGAAACAATAGATACCAGGAGAAACATTGTGATGAAATCATGCTTAAAAATACTAGTTTTCAGCTTTTAGAAGCAATGATAAACCAATGATGTTGCCCAGAAACATCATTAAGAAGTCTAGCCTCCTCCTCCTCCCACAATCATGCTTAAAATCAATTATTTCTCATATTAGACAAATGAAAATCTGTAAATCAGATTTTTGAAGTTAATGAAAAAAGACTTTTCAGCAAGTTTGTTGAGAAACAGTTGGAGAGACAGATCAGAAAACATGTATGTCCTAAAGGGACATGCTGATACCAAGGAGAACTTAAGAAATATATTACATCATCTTGCGCAAAAATCAACTTTGCATATATTTTTATTGTTTTATTCAGTGAAGGGGCAAATTGCTTCTCATTTGCTCTCCACCTTTCAAATATCTGAAGACAGAAGCTGGGAAGTAGCTCTGAGCTAAAAGAAAATGGCTTTAATTAAACTAAAGGCAAAACAAAAAAATGTAAAAAGCAATTGTCTTTAGTGCAGGGAAGTGGGAAGATTTCTATCATTTGATATGGTGAGCAAGTGATTTATAAGCAAAATAAGGATGTAGCCTGTAATTTTTGCCAAGGCAAAGAGCATTTTCCCTTCCAAATTAGAATGTAATTGTTTGTTTTTACCCATCAGCATTTGTTTAGTGATTAAGATGTGTTCAACTGCTTTATAATACGGTGAAATTTTGCTAATTAAAATTCCGACATTTAAACAATGTCAAGTCCTTCCATACTGAGCTAAGGCTATCATTAAACTCTCTATGTGTATGTATGAGAGAGGGAGGGGGAATATATATTATACATGCAGATGGATGTTTTGATTGTTCTGTCAAATTTTGACCCAGTCAAGGAGTCCGACCAGATTAGATGCATGCTTCTGGTTCACAGTTCTATATTTAGTTGCCTATGTTTATTAACCCTAATGCAGGACTTACTCAACATTATAATGATTATAATTAGTCAATCTTCTACCATGAAGAACTTCACATGCAAATTCCTTCATGATGTTGTTTTGTAGACTTCCAAATAAAAATCCAACAAACTAGATCACTCTTTGTGTATCCTCTAACAACATACACAAGTTTATTAACTTTGTTTTTTTAAATATACCCCTTTTTTGAAGGAACCAAGGAAGTTATGCAATATTCACATTCAGACATACAGTAAATGCATGCATTCAAACAGTTAATCCTGATCATATGCAATAACTAGGCATTTCATAGATTTAAGTCCAGCACAATACCATACTGATTTTCAAATTTCTAAAGGCAACTCAAAAAGCTTATATTATATCCTGAATGTGCATCCAGTTTTCCTTGGCAAGTGAAATCTATTCAGCTGAGACACTCTAGTTTGCAAGAAACTCAAAGCTGAATTTACAAATGTACTTTGTTGGATTAAATTATTACACTTTCATACCTGGCTCAGTTAATTAGCAAAGTGTAGATTCTGTTCCTTCATTGAAAAAGAATAACATGAATAAAGAACATTCCATGAAACCATGAAGGAGAGACCTGTTTCCTTTTGCTGGGTGATGTATAATTGAGATCATCATGCAGTATTCAAGAAACTGATCCTATGAAACTGGAACTCAGTGGCTTCTATAAAGAACTTGCACAACACAGGCAAAAAAATAAGCATTTTCATCATCAGAAATGGAAGCCATGCAACAATTGACCAGCACTAAGAATCAATAATGAAAGAAACCTTTCTATAGCCCTTCTATCAAAGACATCCAGAGTGTACACAATACTTTCTATACCATAACCCATCTGCCTGCACTTTCTTTTATGAAAATAAAATCCAGCAGTCTGTTTATCCATTAGAGGTGATCAGATATTATTATTGTTGTTGCTGTTGTACAGCCAGTCAGATGTTTAGACACGGTTTGGCATTTTTATATACCCACTGAGTCCTTCCTAAGGATCTTGGATAGACAGAATGTTGTTGTTTGATGGTATTGCAGGTATTGTCATGGGATGTAATCTGTTCCAAGTAAAGGAGCCTTTGGCAATTGACTGATGGTGATTTTCTCAATGCCGATGGATGTTCAAGTGATACTCTAGATGTATTGCCTATTACTATTAGTACTATCTTTACATTCTTTTCCTACAGTTATTCTATTCTATTTGCAAGTCTTTGTATTTTGTGATTTTCTCCAGTTCTTTCACTTCTATTCTGGTTTCTCCAGCTAGTGACATATCCACTATCCAGACTTTTTTTTTTGTTCTCACCAACTATTGTTAAATCTGAAATGTTATGTGGCTGGTGTCTTTCTCTTTGAATTCTAAAAGTCTCAGAACACTTCAACTTCTTCATTTTTGATTACTTTGCCTGTTTTGTGGGCCCGCTAGTTTTAGCTTGCAGGCAAATGGTATTTCTATTGCACCATTATTATTACTTTGTCCTGCCATATTCCTCCCATTTTTGGTAGTCAGTCTGTGTGATCTTCTTGCAGCAGCTAGCTAGATTGTCTGTTTCTTTGTAGAAATGGTCCCTATTGCTTTCTTCTCAATTCTGACTTTATATATATTGGTTCTTGTCACTTGGTCTTATGCAGCCAAAATTAACCTGTTGGCCTCTTTCTTCAATTCATCTATGTAATATAATCATTTGCCTTTCCATATGTATTCTTCATTTGGTCTTTCTTCTAGGCCAATTTGGTCTCTCCAATATTCAGTAAGTCTTCATAGTGTGCTAACATCACTGCATCTTTTTCACTGTCCTTCAGATAATCTTCCAATGCCTTATTATTTTCTTCCACTGTCTGATGTACTTGCTACATTCCATAACCTACATGTGCTCCTTGGTGAGAAGAGTCTGCTGACTCTGCTGCATGCATGAAGGGTATGATACATTGTCCTTATTTTTCTGATTTCCTATCCAGAACTCTTTAAGTTGAGCTTGAGTCCAATTCACTATTCCAGCTGTGTAGCTACTAATTGCACAGGTGTTAATTGTTTTGATGCTAATTCCTCCATTGTTTTGATTTGTAAGATCTTATTCACTCACTTCTGATGGTGGGCATGATAGATTAATCATCTTCAAAGTAGCAGAGGTAGTATCTCAGCCCTTTAACACCTTGCAGCAATTACAAGGTTATTTATTTTCTCCAGATTAAAGAGGAAGCTGTAACTTGGTCTATTTGATCTCCAGACAGTTGATCCCTGTGAGTAAATTTGAGGCTTTGCAAGCAGATTGTGAGTGGTGTGGTTGTGAGATGAAGATTACAATACTAAAGCTGAAGTACAGTCTGTTCATGGACCTCAGAACCTGCTGTCTCCCATTTCTGCTGCACTTTTGAATCTTTTACTTTTATTAGTTTAAGAGAGGCATTTTTGTATAGCAGATAAATATTTCTCTTAATATGTTCTAATATTTGAGGGAGATTATAAGTTTTGGGCAGATTTGGAGAGTTAAAGAAATTAAGCTACTTTGAAATCTGCAAAAAGTGGGATAATTAAAGTGATATTACAAAGTTAACAATGGAGAAAGGGTGTGATTTCTCTTTAAATCTAAAAGAAAAATTTAAATTTAACTCTTGAAATGTATTTAACTCTAACCTCCTTCTTTACTTCAGTGCACTTGATGTTGTCAGCCTGAAAGATGCTCAAGTATTTGTAATGATCTTCATCCAAACTCATGATGTTATTTCCATAGGCCATCTTGATTCTTTCAGTTTTCACTATTTTCACCTATTGAGGGTAAGGTCCAAACTCCATTGCAATCTCTTGGTTGTGTATATGGACTGTGTTGAGCAATGGTTAGAAGGCTAATTTTGCTGAGTGTTCGATCCTGACCCAGTCAAGGTTGACTCAGCCTTCCATCCTTCCGAGGTTGGTAAGGACCCAGATTGTTGGGGACAATATGTTGATTCTGTAAACCACTTAGAAAGGACTGTAAAGCACTGTGAAGTGGCATATAAAGTGCTATTGCTATTGGTTTTATTTGAGATGGTGTTTTTCCATCAGATCAGACATATAGAGGAAGTGAGATAGCTTGGTAGATGTTTGATAGCCATGGCCTGATTTATTCAGTATTGTTTACAGAGGAATCAATACAATGACAAACAGTAATGGTGATAGTCCCCTTGGAAGATTCCTCTCTTCATACTAATTTCTCCCAGTCTCCCATTGATACCCATTGTGCCATTGATATTTGCACAAAGTTTCTGATGTGATACCTGTTAAGCCTGAATTCCCCAACGAGTGTTAAGGAAAACAAACTAAACAGAATGTGTAGCGTAGTCAGATAGGCAGACAGGTAAATGTGTGAGATAAGTTTGTATTTTAGTTAACACGCAGTAAAAAAATAGATACGCATGTGCTATCAAAAATATAGTTTATTCCATTAGGAATTATAGCATAGTCAAAATAAACGGTCCATTAGTCTCATTTCAGTCAGTCCAGTCAGGGATACTCAATTTGCAAAGTCCGTGTTGAATAGCCAATGTCAGTTCACTTACAATAAATCAGTCTGTATTATCTCTTCTCTCCCTTGAGAAATCAACACTCCTTTCTCTCCTCCGTTCCAGTAAGGAAAAAACGCAGTCATCAATCCATCCAGTAATTAGGGATCATTAAGCCAGAGAGAGAGAGCTGCAATTGACTTGCTTATTTTATGGTGCTTTTACAACCACACCCTTAATTACATTCTTGTAGTTAAAGTTACACACACTTTAACCAACAAACCATGATAACTTATTTATTATTTTTTACCCAAACCAGTTAGGGTAAACAATGTTATCCCTAACATTCTCCCCTTTTGGGTAATAATAATAATATAATAATAATATAACCATTTACACCTTTAAATCATAATTGTTACAACTCTCTTTAAATTTTACTACACCTTGAGCTTTTGTAAACTGGTCTGCAATGTTTTCTTCCGTCATGCAGTACTCTAGTTTAATTAGACCAATTTTCACAGATTCTCTAACATTTAAGTATCTTAAATCAGTATGCTTTGATCTAGTCTTTACAGCAATATTAGTAGCTAACTGTATGGCTGCCTGGTTGTCCTCGTACACAATAATGGAATCTTTAACAGTTATACCCATGTCTAATAATAACTGTTTGTACAGAATTAAGTCAGTGCATAGTAATGACAGACATGAAAATTCTGCTTCCATCGTGGACAAACCGATATGCTGTTGTCTGATTGACCTCCACCCTATTAGTGTCTTACCAAATAATATAGCCATCCCAGATGTTGATTTTCTAGTGTTTATGTCAGTTGCAAAACTTGCATCTGCATAGGCACTAAGAATCAAATCACCCTTTGGCTCTAGATACAATGCATGGTGCATTGTTCCTTTAAGATATCTTAAAATTCTCTTTAATGCTTGCCAATGACATTGATGTGGATCATTATTAAATCGTGCCAGCTGATTAACACTATAAGCAATATCTGGCCTTGACCAATTGCTTATATATGATAAGCTACCAATCAAAGATTGATAGATGGTCTTATCGAATTTGGGACTTTGAGCATCAGTTTGGCAAACTTCCTGACTCATTGGAGTCTTTGCCGGCTTACAAAGTTCCATTTTATACAATTTAATTAATTGGCAAATTTTATCTTCTTGAGATATTTTAAATCCATTTTTGGTTTTGTTAATTGTCAATCCTAGATACTTTTTAATTTCACCTAAATGCTTTAATTTTATCTTTTTGGCTAATAATGAAATAATCTCAGTAGCTTCATTATTGGTCTTAGTAATCAAAGCAATATCATCTGTAAATAATAACAATAATGACACCGTTCCATTATTTTCTCTTTTAAACATACATGGATCTGCTAAACCAGATTTAAACCCTATATTGTTTAATTCTCTCACAATATATTGGTTCCATTCATAGCCAGATTGTTTCAATCCATATAGACTCTTTTTGAGTTTCCAACAATCATTGCTATTTGCTTTATTATCATTTATACCAACTGGTTTTTTCAAATATATTGTATGTTGCAATGGTGCATGTAGATAGGCAGTTTCTGCGTCTAAATGGTTAACGATATAATTCTTCTTAGCTGCCCACACTAAAGCTGCTCTTAAAGTTGTAGCCTTTAAATTTGGTGCAAATACCTCATCATAATCAAATGCATTTTGATTAAATCCTTGAGCTACTAACCTAGCCTTATAAGTAACTGTCCCATTATTTCCAGTCTTTACTTTGAATATCCATTTGCACCCAATGGATTTTTCTCCTGGGGGTAATTTGGTATCTTCATATACTTTCATTTCCTTTAATGAATTTAACTCTTTTTCCATTGCCTTTTGCCAATTCTCCTGATCCTTTACAGGATACATCCTAAGTTCATCTATACTAGTAGGAACTTTATTTACTTGGCAAACTATACTTGCCTGATACCTTTCAAGTGGTCTGGTTACACGTGTTGTGCGTCTAGGTATTACAGGACTTACAGGTGGACTTTCCTTTATTTCCTGTTCTTGATTATCTATCTCTTCTTGATCAATTATTTCCTCTTGTTCTGGTTCTATTTGCTCTTCATGGACTTCTTCTTTAATTAGACTTTTCTTATAACTAGTCTTTTCTTTCTGCCTCTTGTAGGGTTCTATAATTACATCATTATCTGAATCTTGCTCTAATCTATTCCATCCTATATGTTCTAGGAATTGTGCACTAGCACTGCAGTATACTCTAGATGTACCTGGTTCCCAGAATCTATAAGATCTATGGTTTGATTGATATCCAACAAAAATAATCTTTTAGCTCTATGCTGTCCTTTGTTTCTGAGTTGTGTAGGGATATGCACCCATGCTGGTGCACCAAATGTGTGAATGTAACTTAAATCAGGTTTCCTACCATGCCACAGTGTGAATGGTAATTCACCTGTTGTTGAATTAACAACATTATTTAATATGTGATTACCACACATTATAGCTTCTCCCACAAATTGTCAGGTAATCCTGAATCAGACAACATAGTCCGTCCCATTGATTGCAGTGTTTGGCCTCGTCTCTCTATAAAGGCATTATGTTGAGGCCTATATGGTGCAGACTTTTTATGTTGAATACCTGCCATCCTAAGTCTACTCTGGAATTTATTATTTGTAAATTCCGCACCATTATCTGTTATAAGAGTTACTAATTTCTTTTTAGTTTTCCTCTCTGCAAATTTTAACCAATTAAAGAAATTTAGATACGTTTCAGTTTTTCTCTTCATTAGAAAACAGAAACCATACCCAGAATAGTGGTCCATTATGCTTAATATGTATCGAGCACTACCTACACTTGGTTTTTTAGGACCTATTATATCGGCAAATACTACCTCTAAAGGCTCTTTGGTAGTAAATCCATCAACTCTATTTGCCGGCATGACTTTGCTTTTGCTTTGATTGCAAGCAGAACATTGCAAATACTTATTACAAGGTTTCAAACTTATTCCTTTAGATAGTTGAACAGTTCTCTTAATCATTTTAAAATTTAAATGACCTAGCCGTCGGTGTAACAAGTGAATACATTCATCATGAGGTTTCTTATTATCATAAACCGTGTTAGCCACCTCTAAACCATTATCATTTAACACATACAATTCACCTCTTAAAGATGCAGTAATTTTCTTACCTTCTTTTTCAATTAAGCAAGTATCTCCCCTAAAGTTAACTACGTATCCTAATCTAACCAACATTCTAACTGAAAGCAAATTAAATTTAAGTTGAGGTACAAATAACATTTTTACGTTCTCTTTTATACAAGAACAATGTGCAATACCTTCACCTTTTGCTTTCATTTTCCATCCGTTTGCCAATGAGATATGCTGTGAACTCATGGTCATTTTTACAAATTTTTTGTTATCATTTGTTATACAGTGGGATGCTCCACTGTCAACCACCCATAAATTATTTTTCACAACTCCATTACTATACATGGCTAACTCAAAATTTTTATTTTTTCTTTGATGACTTCCAGTATTCTGACTTGCATTCTGGAGCTTTGCTTTCTTACAAAATCTTGCCAAATGTCCTCTTCCTCCACAATTAAAACACTTTTTAATTGCGTATGCAGTAGGTTCATTATCTTCCTTTTGAGGTTGCTCCCTCCTTAACTGATCTCTTTCAAGCCTTCTTCTGGCCTCTTCAATCAATCTGCCAGTGATATCAGTTAAAGTTAGGCTTTCTTTAGGTAAAATTTCAAGGGAAGTTACGTAGTCATCAAAACTTTCTTCTAATGAAGATAGAATTATGTAGACCTGGTATAGTTCAGAGAAAATAAGCTCCTTCTCATGCAGTTCTTGAAAAATGCTTTTCATAGTATTCAAATGACTCAGCATATCACCATTCTTTTGGAGATGCATCCGGAAAAGCTTCCGTGTTAGATTTATGTGAGCACCAACGTTATCTCGGACATAAATCCTCTTCAGTTTTTGCCAACACCCAACAGCTGTTTGCTCTCCGCGTATATGAACAAGTTGCTGATCAGATAGTGTTAGTCCTATGATGCAAAGAGCTTGTTCATTTTTTTTGTTTAAAGTCTTCTATCTTTTGACTATCTTCCTCATTTTCAGTATCCCATTCCTCTACGTTTGGTGGGTTTTCAATTATGTTCCACAGACCTTCTCTTCGTAGAAGTAGACTACATTTCATAGACCATGAAACATAGTTTGTTCCATCCAGCTTGGATATAAGGGACAAACTTTGTAGACTGACTTGTGCCATGTTTCAATATATGGATATAAAACTATAATTAATAAAAACACAGCTGTCTGTTTACTGTAACGTGTAACAACACAAAATCTCACTTTTTACATAAACCTGTTTTTTATCCTAGTTAAACTGACTTTGCAGTCTCTGGGCCCATAACCAGTGTTAAGACTGAATTCCCCAACAAGTGTTAAGGAAAACAAACTAAACAGAATGTGTAGCGTAGTCAGATAGGCAGACAGGTAAATGTGTGAGATAAGTTTGTATTTTAGTTAACACGCAGTAAAAAAATAGATACGCATGTGCTATCAAAAATATAGTTTATTCCATTAGGAATTATAGCATAGTCAAAATAAACGGTCCATTAGTCATGTATCATTTCAGTCAGTCCAGTCGGGGATACTCAATTTACAAAGTCCGTGTTGAATAGTCAATGTCAGTTCACTTACAATAAATCAGTCTGTATTATCTCTTCTCTCCGTTGAGAAATCAACACTCCTTTCTCTCCTCTGTTCCAGTAAGGAAAAAACGCAGTCATCAATCCATCCAGTAATTAGGGATCATTAAGCCAGAGAGAGAGAGCTGCAATTGACTTGCTTCTTTTATGGTGCTTTTACAACCACACCCTTAATTACATTCTTGTAGTTAAAGTTACACACACTTTAACCAACAAACCATGATAACTTATTTATTATTTTTTACCCAAACCAGTTAGGGTAAACAATGTTATTTCTACACACTTGATTATCCAGTCATGTGTCAGGGAGTCAAATGCCTTCATGAAATCAACTTAACATAAATTCAAGTTTTTTTTCCTCCTCTTGCTGTTTTCCAAAATCATCTTGTCAATTTTGAGCTGATTTTTTTTGTTCCTGTTGTTTGGACAGTTTCCTTTCTGCTCAAGTGCAAAGAGTTGTTTTAAAGTAGATGTGTTGGACTCTATCAGGTACCATTCTAGTTAGCAATTTGAAAGTTGTTGCTATATAGGTAATTAGCCTGTACATTCCTGGCTTTGCCTGTTTTGTTGGATTATCTTTTGTTCTTTTCCCCCTCCTTTATGCAAATGCATTCATGTTGTATTTCTATGGCTTATCCCATAGCTGTGTCCAGAATTGCTCTGTTTCTTCCTTGTTTCATTGCATTCCCACAATTGATGGATTAGTTTCTGATTTTTGAAATTGGATATTCTGTCTATAGTGTGAAATTTGAGCTTTGTATCTGTTGATCTTCTTGGCTATAGTTATTAGTTGCTGCCAGTGGTGGGATTCAAAAATGTTTACTGGTTCTGTGGGTATGGCTAGGGGGTGTGGCTAGGCGTGTGGCTATGTGACTAGGTGGGCATGGCTTTTTGGCTTTTTGCAGCTCCCCCCTGTTTTTTGGGCCTTTTGGGCCTCAGGCAAGCCTCCTGGGGAGGGCGTTTTTGCTCCCAGAAGGCTTCCCTAGGGCTCAGGAAGGCAGGAAACTGAGCAGGGGACAGTGGTGGGATTGAAATAATTTAACAACTGGTTCTCTGCCCTAATGATTTCTTCCAACAACTAGTTCACCAAACTGCTCAAAAAGTTAACAACCGGTTCTCCCGAACTGGCTGAATCCCACAATTGTCCTGAGGGGGTGCACAGCCCCCCCACTTTTGGGGGGGCCTACTGGGCCTCAGGGAAGCCTCCTGGTGGTGGGTTTTGCTCTCAGGAGGCTTCCCTGGGGCCCAGGAAGGCAGAAAATTGAGCCGGGGGGGCAAAAACCCCTCCACCCCCTCCATTTTTTGCCTTCCTGGGCCCCAGGGAAGCCTCCTGAATGAAGCAGTAAGTAAGCGAGAGGAATCCCAGCACAGCTGATCGTAGGAACAGCTGATTGTCAGGAGGGGAAAAAAGAAATACATTAAAGAGTGACTGGGCGGGGTAGCATCAGGCGGGTGGGGTGAGCAAGCATTGGGTAGGCGGGGCAAGCGAGTGAGTGGTGACGTGGCCAGCCAGAAGTTACTACCAGTTTGGCGGTGCATGCCAAATCTTTGCTACCGGTTCGTTTGAACCGGTGCAAACCGGCTGAATACCACCACTGTTTGCTGCTTTATTATTTCCAGTGCTCCCTTGTACTTCCTTGTTTCTAGATATTTCTTGAATAGATATTCTTTGATCTTCTTATTCTTCAACTCCCCCCCCCCATCTGTTCTAGTTCATTGCATCTGATTTTAGCTTGCTGATCTTATTTTCCAGCTTATTTTGGTGATGCACTTTTTGGCTTCTTTGGTGGTGCACTATTTGGCTTTGCATCCAATATATTCTATAAATTACATCTCACTATATTAATTATGGTAGAGATACTCTTTGTGTCTTGTATGGCTGAACCTCTGTCATAGTTCTCATCCTCCATAACTATGTCAAAGTAGTTACTTTTTGGGACTTTTATTATTATTATTATTTTATAAATTTCATTAAGTTTCCAAATTTTAAAAAACATAAAACAAAACTTTATACATTGTTATCAACATCAAGACATCTTTTGCATTTCCTCACATTTTTCAGTATATGTATTTACTTATTCCTTCACCATTGCATCTTACTCTTACTATAAATCAATATCTTTTATCCTTACATCTCAATCTTCTCCATGGTATATTTACATATTTACATATTCCCTCATTCTTTTCCTAATTGCCAGTTTATTATTTTTTATTTCTAAACCATTCATACCAGGCATACCAGGCCCTATAATAAATTGAATCTTCTCTGTCTTTTATTTTCATTGTTAGCCTGTCCATCTCTATACAATCTTTTATTTTTTTAATAACCATGCCTTCCGGTGGAACCCTTTTTTCCTTCCAAAGTTGTGCGTACGAAATCCTTGCAGTTGTTAATATATGTAACATAATATATCTATCTGTTTTATTGCATTTTTGTGTTATTATACCTAATAAAAAAGTTTCTGGATTAAATTCAATTTTCTGATTTGTGATTTCTTCTATCCATTGTCTAATTGTATGCCAATATTTTGTCACTTCCTGGCATGTCCACCAGGTATGAAAATAAGTGCCTGTTTCTTTTCCACATTTCCAACAATTTGGGTCTGAGTTAAACATTTTTGCCAATCTAGTGGGAGGAAGGTGCCATCTGTAGAACATTTTGTATTGATTTTCCTTGTATGCTGTGGATGTCAATGGTAGTTTGTAATTTGATTCCCACATTCTCTCCCAATTTTCCAGGTCTATATTGTGGTCAACGTTTTTTTGCCCATACTACCATCATCTCTTTGACCACCTCCTCTTCCATTTTAAAATCTACTGGAATGTTATATATTCTTGAAATCATTCTCTTTTCCATTTCTTATAGAATTTTATCTAATTGATGCTTTTCCATGCAGAAACCAAATTGTTCTTTGTTCTTCTGATATATCGCCTGGATTTGCATGTATGGCCACCAATCTATCTTTATATTTTGTTGCTGTAATTCTTGTCTCATTTTTAATCTTCCTTGTGTGTCTAATAGGTCTTTGTAACTCCTCTTTTTCCCCAGATCCATTGCATTAGGGTATATTTGTGCTTCTATAGTTGATAACCAGTTCGGTATTTTAGTATAATGGTTCTTTTTAATCTTGTTCCATGTCTGAATTAATGAATCTCTAATCATGTGTCTCTGAAAATATGCATGCTGTTTACATTTCCCATCCCAGAGAAAACTATGCCACCGTCTGTGCAAGTCGTGATCCTCTATCGACAATACTCTTCTATTTTCCAGGTTGATCCAATCTTTAATCCATACCATAGCCGCAGCCTGATAATACATTTCCCAGTCAGAGAGTCCAAAGACACGCCTTTCTCTTTTGTCCTGTAACAATTTCATTTTTATCCTAGCTTTTTTCCCATCCCAAACAAATTTACTTATTATTCGATCTAATTCTCTAGAAAAGGTTTTATCTAATCTTATTGGTACAGTTTGAAAAAGATGTAGTATTTTTGGTAGGGTAGACATTTTAATTGCCGCAATTTTCCCCAGTAGTGATAGCTGTAATTTCCCCCACGTTTCCAATTCTTTTTTTATTTGTATTATTAATTTGTCGTAGTTATCTTTTTTGATTGAAGAGCATCTTGCTGTTAACCAAATGCCTAAATATTTTACCTTTTTCACACTTTGCATTCCCAATTTTCCTTCTAATTCTTTTTTTTTGCTTATCTTTTAAATTTTTAGTCAATAATTTTGTTTTGTTTTTTTTAATCTTAAGGCCTGCAACCTTGCCACATTCCTCTATTTCCTTTATTAATTTTACTCCCGTATCCTCTGGATCCTCCAGAAAAAATACTATATCATCGGCCAATGCCTGTACCTTATAATGCTCCTTTTTTATTAAAGCCCCTTTGATTTCTACATTTTTCCTAATGTTTTCCAATCAGTTTTCTAAGGTAAGAATAAAGAGAAGGAGTGACAGTGGGCATCCCTGCCTTACTCCCTTGTTGATCTTAAATGTTTCCGTTCTGTCATCATTCATTATTACACTGGCCGTTTGTGTCATATAAATTGTCGAAATCAATTTAATAAATTTATTGCCAAATTGCATGCTTTTTAATTGTTGCATTATGAATTTCCAATTAACATTGTCAAATGACTTTTGCACATCGAGGAAGACCATTGCCAATTGTTTTCCTGGGTTTGCTTCATAATATTCTATTATATTCAATACCATTCTGATATTATTTTTAATTTGTCTATTTGGTAAGAATCCGTTTTGGTCACTATGAATGATCTGATTAAGGGTTTTTTTCAATCTTTCTGCCATTATGGACATAAATATTTTATAATCAACATTTAAAAGGGATATGGACCTGTAATTTTGAATTAATTAATGGTCCAAATCTTCTTTTGGGATCAATGTTATGTATGTCTCCCCCCATGACTTAGGTAATTTTGCTGTCATCAGTACCTTATTATAGAGTTCTAATAATTGCATTTCTAATTTTTCTTGGAGCGTTTTATACAGTTCCCCAGGGAGACCATCCGGTCCCAGTGTCTTATTGTTTTTCTGTTTCAGGATTGCCTCTTGCAGTTCTATTAATGTTATTTCCCTGTTTATCTCTTCTTTATCCTCTTCTGGGATCACAGGTAGCCCTTTTCCTTCTAAGTAATGTTGGATATTTCCCTCTGGTACGTCTTCCCTACTATATAATTCCTCAAAAAAACTTTTAACAATATGTTTTTTCTTTTCAGTTTGAAGTTGTAGCGTACCATCAGCGTCCTTCAATTGTTGGATTACTCTTTTTTCTTTTTCTTTCTTAAGTCTATAGGCTAGCCACCTTCTCGGCTTATTCGCTTGTTCAAAATAATTCTGCTTTATCTTTTTATTATTTTTATTATTGTTCCCTATTTATAATTGTTAACATTTCTGCATTCCTATCTTCCTAACTAGTTAAAATACTCTCCTTAGGTTGGCTAATTTCCATCATTCTCAGAACTCTGAGAGGTTGCCAAATAATGATCATGCATATGACTCAGATAATTCAGTTGATAGAAAAATCTCCCACATATTCCTGCCAATCCATAAAATATTCTGCGGTTGTACCAAATTAAGTGTATTAAAGAGAAGATTCTCTCAGCAGAATCATTCCAAGCATGGAATAATCAACAAAGAGTGGTTTAACTTATTTATAGGCTTTTTGATGCCCGCTGTTTTTCCCACTTTTCGGTCAAACATTATATATCTAAAATCTATATCCAGTGGCTTGGATATTGTCTATTTTTAATTATATTACATTTTGTTTCTGGCATTTTCTTGCTGCCATTGTTTGATGTTTCTTTTTAACTTTAGCCCTATTGCTTATATGAGCAAGTAGGAAAAGGGAAATAAAGCTGAAATGCTATTTTTGGAAAATGCATTCTAGTACAATGTTTAGTGATTTTTTTTTATTTGCAAAAAACATCTTCCGTTAGCACAGCATTCTGTGCTGGTGCCCAACTTGATGTAAATTTCCTGTTACTTTCAAAACAGCAATTCACTCTTCATAAAAAATGCTCAAAACATCATAAAGTCATCCCTTGCCATCCCTTGTTAATGCAGTAAAAAATGCTAAGGAAAAATAGATTTAAAAAAAAATTCAAGCATGGAGTTAAAGTAGTTACATGTTATGTGTGTGTTTATTTTAACTATAACCAATGACATTCAAAGAGAAGGAATTTGAAAATGGACTTAGTAACATATAGATAGCCAATGATCTCAGATTATGTGTCACTGTAACACATAGATGGGGAACTATGGCCCTTTATGACTTGTGGACTTCAACTCACAGAATTTCTGAGCCAGTTGAAGTTCACAAGTCATAAAAGGTCCATAGTTCCCCACCCCTGCTATAATAGAAAAATTAGATACAACAGAGCCTTATTTAAGGAAGTGATGTAAAATAACCTACCATGGATTTCTATAGAAAAAGATTGGTGAAATCTGACAAAATAGAATCTTCACATAAGATTGTATTTGTGAGATATGCATGTGCAAAAAGAAGGAATATTTATAAAAGTTCTGTAAAGTGTAGGGTTTTTTAAAAAGAAATTAGAGACATCATTTTTTTAAAAGGCTACATCCGGGAAAATGTATAACAAAGTCAATTTTTTTAAAAAAATATAATTAGTATTAATTTTTTAAAGTGAAATAACTAAACAAACTAAATTAGAACAAAGAAAACAAGAGGCAAATAATAGAGAAAGCTAAAAGAGCAATAAAAATAGAAAAAAGAAATATAAAGGATCTTCCAATATTCTTCACAGCAATTACAAGTATTATATTTTAACCCCTCCCTCTAAAGTTACATTATGATTCTCTTCTTTCTATAATCTATCATGTCAAATCATCAAAATATAAATCACAGTTTCATTTTTTTATGCAAAAAGTCCATAAGGGAACAAAGACAATATTGAGAATATTTGAAATTCAATGTAAGGTTCTTGGAAAGTTAACTAAGTAAGGGGAAGTTGTGTACAAAAGCTACCAGCATTCAAAGTATGTTTCAAAGAAACATTATTTTTATGACTTGCAATATTGTCCAAATAATCCAGACAATAACATGTACTTTTTGCCAATATGTATGCATCTAGTTTAGAATAGATTTATTGAAATTGCTGGGGTTTAATTTAGTCATGAGTAAAATTTAGAGATAATGCTTGCATTGTATGGGCTAACAAATGAAGAAATTTGAAGGAATTTGCCAATTTTACAATAATCCATGAAATAAGACTTGCCAACTGAAAACATTTTTTCCAGTAAAGATCTTTTTTTAACCCTTTACAGTATTTATTTCATCCTGATTCTATATCAGCCAATTTTTTTTCATAGGCAAGTAGAAATCTTAAGGAAAAACTGGATGGGGATTGTGGCCCTCCAAATATTGCTGAACTACAATTTCTGATATCCCTCAACACTGGTATTGCAAAGGTAGTGATTTTGGAACAAATTCTGCACCACTTCATACAACAACAAACACATTTATTATAATACATATCATGTAATAAACTACAGGCTGGTATGGATTGAAAAAAGAAACCCTGTTCAGAAAAGCCTACAATTTTCTCTGATTTTTAATTTGCCCTGAACCTAAGGATTTTTAGAAGTATATTCCAGAGGATTGTAGTCTGATGCAGAAGTGACACTCAGAATTCACATCTGTATCATGTGCTTTATTTTCAATATTCCAGTGTGGAAACTCCTACTTCTCCTTCCCCTTCCTCAAGCTATATATAAATCCAACACAACAAGATGTGCTAAGGTTTCCTGTGTCTAAGAACATTTGGGCATAGCTCATATGTAATTCCTCACCCCTATCAGAGGTCTGCTGTCATTGCAGATTTATAATTAATTTGATGCTACTTTCCCTGAGCCTTTAGAAAGAAGGCGGTTTGGCTATAAATCAATAGTCTACAGTAAATAAATCCAGTTCGCTACCATGGTGATTCATCAGTATATCAATGTAAGACAAACACCAACCCTTACACACAGTGCTTTAGTTAGGAAGCTGCATCCCCATACATATATCAGTCTATAAAATAGCTAGTGTTTTACCAATGAAATTTTATATGGCTATAAATTTCTCTCCTTCTAGGCATGTGGGTTTCAAACAAAGATAAGAGAACAGCTGTGGTGTGTGATGGAGTAAAGTCATAAACAGTTGTAATGATTTCTGGTTGCGAAAACAGAGTATCTTTGATCTGATAAAAGACACTGTCTACCATGGACAATGTCTTG